>NW_027207297.1:300000-600000 GCF_963455315.2 Globicephala melas | reverse complement strand
GATTCTAACTGAAATAAGTCACACAGAAAAAGAAACATCATAAGATATCAGTAATACACAGAATGTAAACTTGGCTACACAGGAACTGAATTACAGAACAAAACAGGCTCTCAAATTTAGAAAACCAACTTATGCTTGTTTAAGGGTAAAGGTGAGTTGGGGTGCTGCATAAAACCAGAGATTGAAATGAGCACAGATAAAGTTCCTTAAGCCAAATATGGAATAGACAAGAGCTACTCCTTGCTCAACGAAATGGACTCAACACCGCATATTAAACGCCTAAGAATGTACCTGACTCTTAAGTATCTTAAAACCTATGGATTGCTATGTCTCCGAAAGAGAATCAAGCATGTGTACAGGGACATAAACGCAGCAGTGATAGGATTGGAGAGGTTCGGTGAGCAAATGAAGACCCTTTGAAGTCATATTGCATGGTACCCATTCCACGGGTTTCAACTACCCAGGTTTAAGGTATTCTTCCTTCAGCTAAAACATGCATGTGGAACCTAGAGTATGATCAACCATGTGATCGGGAGACGTGTTCAAATATGTCTCAGTTTTCGTACCCTGGTACTCGGGTGCAACATTCCAGACGCTTTACTAACACTCTCCCGACTTGGAGAGTCAGTCCCTTTAACCTCCTGTTTGGCCCAGTTTGCAATTTCTGCGGAAGATGAACAGGAATAGCGAGAACCAATGAGAGACTAGCTGGAGGTGTCTGGACGGGCAAATTTAACTCTCATTTCCCACCAGGAAGAGGAAATAACCAAAGGCTCAGCGTGCCGTGCCGGAACCAGATTAGGGCCTGAAGCCATCCTGCGGTGTTGCGGCCAGCTCACAAGAAAACGAGTTGAAGAAAGGAGCTCAGGGGCACTGTAATTCACAAACCTGCAGAGTTATAAATGACAGCTATCGTCCAAAAATATACTGAAGTAAGGCTGCCAAGAGGACTTGAAAGCGGGGCAGAATTGCAGGAAACCGATTTCAGGAGGTAGACTGGAATTGCATTGAAAGCATAGGAAAAGAGGCAGAACGTCCACAATGATGCACTTGGCCAAAAAGGGCGTATGCGTTTTTTCCTGAATATATTCAGGAAAAAACGCATACGCCCTTTTTGGCCAACCAAGCAAGCTTGCAAAGGAAATCTGCACTACAATGAAGTCTCACTTCCCCCCGGTCAAAAGGGCCATCTGAAAAAAGTGTAAAATCCAGAAAGGCAGGACAGGCCATGGAGAACTGGGAGCCTTGTTATGCTGATGGGCGGGATGTCAATTGCCAACAGACACTCGGGAGAAGTGTATGGTGTTTCCTGAAACATCTAAAAAACAAAGCAACAGAGCCTAGGGCACTTCCACTTATGGTCCTATAGCTTAGGGAAATTAAAATCAAAAAGATACAGCCACCCCAATGTTTGGGACGCCTCTGTTTACAAGAACCTTGTTTACCGTACAAGTTCAATATCACAGAAAGTGAAAAATGGATAAAGAACTTGTGGTACTTACGTACAATGCAGTATCACTCAGCAGTGAAATCTATGTCATCAGGCCCGTAGCAGCACAATGAGTGGATTCAGGTACGATGATTCTAACTGAAATAAGTCACACAGAAAAAGAAACATCATAAGATATCAGTAATACACGGAATGTAAACTTGGCTACACAGGAACTGAATTACAGAACAGAACAGGGTCTCAAATTTAGAAAACCAACTTATGCTTGTTTAAGGGTAAAGGTGAGTTGGGGTGCTGCATAAAACCAGAGATTGAAATGAGCACAGATAAAGTTCCTTAAGCCAAATATGGAATAGACAAGAGCTACTCCTTGCTCAACGAAATGGACTCAACACCGCATATTAAACGCCTAAGAATGTACCTGACTCTTAAGTATCTTAAAACCTATGGATTGCTATGTCTCCGAAAGAGAATCAAGCATGTGTACAGGGACATAAACGCAGCAGTGATAGGATTGGAGAGGTTCGGTGAGCAAATGAAGACCCTTTGAAGTCATATTGCATGGTACCCATTCCAAGGGTTTCAATTACCCAGGTTTAAGGTATTCTTCCTTCAGCTAAAACATGCATGTGGAACCTAGAGTATGATCAACCATGTGATCGGGAGACGTGTTCAAATATGTCTCAGTTTTCGTACCCTGGTACTCGGGTGCAACATTCCAGACGCTTTACTAACACTCTCCCGACTTGGAGAGTCAGTCCCTTTAACCTCCTGTTTGGCCCAGTTTGCAATTTCTGCGGAAGATGAACAGGAATAGCGAGAACCAATGAGAGACTAGCTGGAGGTGTCTGGACGGGCAAATTTAACTCTCATTTCCCACCAGGAAGAGGAAATAACCAAAGGCTCAGCGTGCCGTGCCGGAACCAGATTAGGGCCTGAAGCCATCCTGCGGTGTTGCGGCCAGCTCACAAGAAAACGAGTTGAAGAAAGGAGCTCAGGGGCACTGTAATTCACAAACCTGCAGAGTTATAAATGACAACTATCGTCCAAAAATATACTGAAGTAAGGCTGCCAAGAGGACTTGAAAGCGGGGCAGAATTGCAGGAAACCGATTTCAGGAGGTAGACTGCAATTGCATTGAAAGCATAGGAAAAGAGGCAGAACGTCCACAATGATGCACTTGGCCAAAAAGGGCGTATGCGTTTTTTCCTGAATATATTCAGGGAAAAACGCATACGCCCTTTTTGGCCAACCAAGCAAGCTTGCAAACGAAATCTGCACTACAATGAAGTCTCACTTCCCCCCCACTGGTCAAAAGGGCCATCTGAAAAAAGTGTAAAATCCAGAAAGGCAGGACAGGCCATGGAGAACTGGGAGCCTTGTTATGCTGATGGGCGGGATGTCAATTGCCAACAGACACTCGGGAGAAGTGTATGGTGTTTCCTGAAACATCTAAAAAACAAAGCAACAGAGCCTAGGGCACTTCCACTTATGGTCCTATAGCTTAGGGAAATTAAAATCAAAAAGATACAGCCACCCCAATGTTTGGGACGCCTCTGTTTGCAAGAACCTCGTTTACCGTACAAGTTCAATATCACAGAAAGTGAAAAATGGATAAAGAACTTGTGGTACTTACGTACAATGCAGTATCACTCAGCAGTGAAATCTATGTCATCAGGCCCGTAGCAGCACAATGAGTGGATTCAGGTACGATGATTCTAACTGAAATAAGTCACACAGAAAAAGAAACATCATAAGATATCAGTAATACACGGAATGTAAACTTGGCTACACAGGAACTGAATTACAGAACAGAACAGGGTCTCACATTTAGAAAACCAACTTATGCTTGTTTAAGGGTAAAGGTGAGTTGGGGTGCTGCATAAAACCAGAGATTGAAATGAGCACAGATAAAGTTCCTTAAGCCAAATATGGAATAGACAAGAGCTACTCCTTGCTCAACGAAATGGACTCAACACCGCATATTAAACGCCTAAGAATGTACCTGACTCTTAAGTATCTTAAAACCTATGGATTGCTATGTCTCCGAAAGAGAATCAAGCATGTGTACAGGGACATAAACGCAGCAGTGATAGGATTGGAGAGGTTCGGTGAGCAAATGAAGACCCTTTGAAGTCATATTGCATGGTACCCATTCCACGGGTTTCAACTACCCAGGTTTAAGGTATTCTTCCTTCAGCTAAAACATGCATGTGGCACCTAGAGTATGATCAACCATGTGATCGGGAGACGTGTTCAAATATGTCTCAGTTTTCGTACCCTGGTACTCGGGTGCAACATTCCAGACGCTTTACTAACACTCTCCCGACTTGGAGAGTCAGTCCCTTTAACCTCCTGTTTGGCCCAGTTTGCAATTTCTGCGGAAGATGAACAGGAATAGCAAGAACCAATGAGAGACTATCTGGAGGTGTCTGGACGGGCAAATTTAACTCTCATTTCCCACCAGGAAGAGGAAATAACCAAAGGCTCAGCGTGCCGTGCCGGAACCAGATTAGGGCCTGAAGCCATCCTGCGGTGTTGCGGCCAGCTCACAAGAAAGCGAGCTGAAGAAAGGAGCTCAGGGGCACTGTAATTCACAAACCTGCAGAGTTATAAATGACAACTATCGTCCAAAAATATACTGAAGTAAGGCTGCCAAGAGGACTTGAAAGCGGGGCAGAATTGCAGGAAACCGATTTCAGGAGGTAGACTGGAATTGCATTGAAAGCATAGGAAAAGAGGCAGAACGTCCACAATGATGCACTTGGCCAAAAAGGGCGTATGCGTTTTTTCCTGAATATATTCAGGAAAAAACGCATACGCCCTTTTTGGCCAACCAAGCAAGCTTGCAAAGGAAATCTGCACTACAATGAAGTCTCACTTCCCCCCGGTCAAAAGGGCCATCTGAAAAAAGTGTAAAATCCAGAAAGGCAGGACAGGCCATGGAGAACTGGGAGCCTTGTTATGCTGATGGGCAGGATGTAAATTGCCACAGACACTCGGGAGAAGTGTATGGTGTTTCCTGAAACATCTAAAAAACAAAGCAACAGAGACTAGGGCACTTCCACTTATGGTCCTATAGCTTAGGGAAATTAAAATCAAAAAGACACAGCCACCCCAAACTTTGGGACGGCTCTGTTTACAACAACCTCGTTTACAGTACAAGTTCAATATCACAGAAAGTGAAAAATGGATAAAGAAGTTGTGGTACTCACATACAATGCAGTATCACTCAGTAATGAAATCTATGTCATCAGGCCCGTATCAGCACAATGAGTGGATTCGGGTATGGTGATTCTAACTGAAATAAGTCACACAGAAAAAGAAACATCAATAAATATCACTAATACACGGAATGTAAACTTGGCTATAGAGGAACTGAATTACAAAACAGAACAGGGTCTCAAATTGAGAAAACCAACTTATGCTTGCTTAAGTGGAAAGTTGAATTGGGGTGCTGCATAAAACCAGAGATTGAAATGAGCACAGATAAAGTTCCTTAAGCCAAATATGGAATAGACAAGAGCTACTCCTTGCTCAACGAAATGACTCAACACCCCATATTAAACAACTAAGAATGTACCTGACTAGTAAGTATCTTAAAACCGATGGATTGCTATGTCTCCGAAAGAGAATCAAGCGTGTGTACAGGGGCATAAACGCAGCAGTGATAGGATTGGAGAGGTTCGGTGAGCAAATGAAGACTCTTTGAAGTCATATTGCATGGTACCCATTACAAGGGTCTCAACTCTCCAGGTTTAAGGTATTCTTCCTTCAGCTAAAACATGCATGTGGAACCCAGAATATGATCAACCGTGTGATAGGGAGACTTGTTCAAATATGTCTCAGTTTTCGTCCCCTGGTACTCGGGTGCAACATTCCCGATGCTTTACTAACACTCTCCCCACTTGGAGAGTCAGTGCCTTTAACCTCCTGTTTGGCCCAGTTTGCAATTTCTGTGGAAGATGAACAGGAATAGGGAGAACCAATGAGAGACTAGCTGGAGGTGCCTGGACGGGCAAAGTTAACTCTCATTTCCCACCAGGAAGAGGAATTAACCAAAGGCTCAGCGTGCCGTGCCGGAACCAGATTAGGGCCTGAAGCTATCCTGCGGTGTTGCGGCCAGCTCAAAAGAAAGCGAGTTGAAGAAAGGAGCTCAGGGGCACTGTAATTCACAAACCTGCAGAGTTATAAATGACAGCTATCGTCCAAAAATATACTGAAGTAAGGCTGCCAAGAGGACTTGAAAGCGGGGCAGAATTGCAGGAAACCGATTTCAGGAGGTAGACTGGAATTGCATTGAAAGCATAGGAAAAGAGGCAGAACGTCCACAATGATGCACTTGGCCAAAAAGGGCGTATGCGTTTTTTCCTGAATATATTCAGGAAAAAACGCATACGCCCTTTTTGGCCAACCAAGCAAGCTTGCAAAGGAAATCTGCACTACAATGAAGTCTCACTTCCCCCCGGTCAAAAGGGCCATCTGAAAAAAGTGTAAAATCCAGAAAGGCAGGACAGGCCATGGAGAACTGGGAGCCTTGTTATGCTGATGGGCGGGATGTAAATTGCCAACAGACACTCGGGAGAAGTGTATGGTGTTTCCTGAAACATCTAAAAAACAAAGCAACAGAGCCTAGGGCACTTCCACTTATGGTCCTATAGCTTAGGGAAATTAAAATCAAAAAGATACAGCCACCCCAATGTTTGGGACGTCTCTGTTTACAAGAACCTCGTTTACCGTACAAGTTCAATATCACAGAAAGTGAAAAATGGATAAAGAACTTGTGGTACTTACGTACAATGCAGTATCACTCAGCAGTGAAATCTATGTCATCAGGCCCGTAGCAGCACAATGAGTGGATTCAGGTACGATGATTCTAACTGAAATAAGTCACACAGAAAAAGAAACATCATAAGATATCAGTAATACACGGAATGTAAACTTGGCTACACAGGAACTGAATTACAGAACAGAACAGGGTCTCAAATTTAGAAAACCAACTTATGCTTGTTTAAGGGTAAAGGTGAGTTGGGGTGCTGCAAAAAACCAGAGATCGAAATGAGCACAGATAAAGTTCCTTAAGCCAAATATGGAATAGACAAGAGCTACTCCTTGCTCAACGAAATGGACTCAACACCGCATATTAAACGCCTAAGAATGTACCTGACTCTTAAGTATCTTAAAACCTATGGATTGCTATGTCTCCGAAAGAGAATCAAGCATGTGTACAGGGACATAAACGCAGCAGTGATAGGATTGGAGAGGTTCGGTGAGCAAATGAAGACCCTTTGAAGTCATATTGCATGGTACCCATTCCACGGGTTTCAACTACCCAGGTTTAAGGTATTCTTCCTTCAGCTAAAACATGCATGTGGAACCTAGAGTATGATCAACCATGTGATCGGGAGACGTGTTCAAATATGTCTCAGTTTTCGTACCCTGGTACTCGGGTGCAACATTCCAGACGCTTTACTAACACTCTCCCGACTTGGAGAGTCAGTCCCTTTAACCTCCTGTTTGGCCCAGTTTGCAATTTCTGCGGAAGATGGACAGGAATAGCGAGAACCAATGAGAGACTAGCTGGAGGTGTCTGGACGGGCAAATTTAACTCTCATTTCCCACCAGGAAGAGGAAATAACCAAAGGCTCAGCGTGCCGTGCCGGAACCAGATTAGGGCCTGAAGCCATCCTGCGGTGTTGCGGCCAGCTCACAAGAAAACGAGTTGAAGAAAGGAGCTCAGGGGCACTGTAATTCAGAAACCTGCAGAGTTATAAATGACAACGATCGTCCAAAAATATACTGAAGTAAGGCTGCCAAGAGGACTTGAAAGCGGGGCAGAATTGCAGGAAACCGATTTCAGGAGGTAGACTGGAATTGCATTGAAAGCATAGGAAAAGAGGCAGAACGTCCACAATGATGCACTTGGCCAAAAAGGGCGTATGCGTTTTTTCCTGAATATATTCAGGAAAAAACGCATACGCCCTTTTTGGCCAACCAAGCAAGCTTGCAAACGAAATCTGCACTACAATGAAGTCTCACTTCCCCCCGGTCAAAAGGGCCATCTGAAAAAAGTGTAAAATTCAGAAAGGCAGGACAGGCCATGGAGAACTGGGAGCCTTGTTATGCTGATGGGCGGGATGTCAATTGCCAACAGACACTCGGGAGAAGTGTATGGTGTTTCCTGAAACATCTAAAAAACAAAGCAACAGAGCCTAGGGCACTTCCACTTATGGTCCTATAGCTTAGGGAAATTAAAATCAAAAAGATACAGCCACCCCAATGTTTGGGACGCCTCTGTTTACAAGAACCTCGTTTACCGTACAAGTTCAATATCACAGAAAGTGAAAAATGGATAAAGAACTTGTGGTACTTACGTACAATGCAGTATCACTCAACAGTGAAATCTATGTCATCAGGCCCGTAGCAGCACAATGAGTGGATTCAGGTACGATGATTCTAACTGAAATAAGTCACACAGAAAAAGAAACATCATAAGATATCAGTAATACACGGAATGTAAACTTGGCTACACAGGAACTGAATTACAGAACAGAACAGGGTCTCAAATTTAGAAAACCAACTTATGCTTGTTTAAGGGTAAAGGTGAGTTGGGGTGCTGCATAAAACCAGAGATCGAAATGAGCACAGATAAAGTTCCTTAAGCCAAATATGGAATAGACAAGAGCTACTCCTTGCTCAACGAAATGGACTCAACACCGCATATTAAATGCCTAAGAATGTACCTGACTCTTAAGTATCTTAAAACCTATGGATTGCTATGTCTCCGAAAGAGAATCAAGCATGTGTACAGGGACATAAATGCAGCAGTGATAGGATTGGAGAGGTTTGGTGAGCAAATGAAGACCCTTTGAAGTCATATTGCATGGTACCCATTCCACGGGTTTCAACTACCCAGGTTTAAGGTATTCTTCCTTCAGCTAAAACATGCATGTGGAACCTAGAGTATGATCAACCATGTGATCGGGAGACGTGTTCAAATATGTCTCAGTTTTCGTACCCTGGTACTCGGGTGCAACATTCCAGACGCTTTACTAACACTCTCCCGACTTGGAGAGTCAGTCCCTTTAACCTCCTGTTTGGCCCAGTTTGCAATTTCTGCGGAAGATGGACAGGAATAGCGAGAACCAATGAGAGACTAGCTGGAGGTGTCTGGACGGGCAAATTTAACTCTCATTTCCCACCAGGAAGAGGAAATAACCAAAGGCTCAGCGTGCCGTGCCGGAACCAGATTAGGGCCTGAAGCCATCCTGCGGTGTTGCGGCCAGCTCACAAGAAAGCGAGTTGAAGAAAGGAGCTCAGGGGCACTGTAATTCACAAACCTGCAGAGTTATAAATGACAACTATCGTCCAAAAATATACTGAAGTAAGGCTGCCAAGAGGACTTGAAAGCGGGGCAGAATTGCAGGAAACCGATTTCAGGAGGTAGACTGGAATTGCATTGAAAGCATAGGAAAAGAGGCAGAACGTCCACAATGATGCACTTGGCCAAAAAGGGCGTATGCGTTTTTTCCTGAATATATTCAGGAAAAAACGCATACGCCCTTTTTGGCCAACCAAGCAAGCTTGCAAAGGAAATCTGCACTACAATGAAGTCTCACTTCCCCCCGGTCAAAAGGGCCATCTGAAAAAAGTGTAAAATCCAGAAAGGCAGGACAGGCCATGGAGAACTGGGAGCCTTGTTATGCTGATGGGCAGGATGTAAATTGCCACAGACACTCGGGAGAAGTGTATGGTGTTTCCTGAAACATCTAAAAAACAAAGCAACAGAGACTAGGGCACTTCCACTTATGGTCCTATAGCTTAGGGAAATTAAAATCAAAAAGACACAGCCACCCCAAACTTTGGGATGGCTCTGTTTACAACAACCTCGTTTACAGTACAAGTTCAATATCACAGAAAGTGAAAAATGGATAAAGAAGTTGTGGTACTCACATACAATGCAGTATCACTCAGTAATGAAATCTATGTCATCAGGCCCGTATCAGCACAATGAGTGGATTCGGGTATGGTGATTCTAACTGAAATAAGTCACACAGAAAAAGAAACATCAATAAATATCACTAATACACGGAATGTAAACTTGGCTATAGAGGAACTGAATTACAAAACAGAACAGGGTCTCAAATTGAGAAAACCAACTTATGCTTGCTTAAGTGGAAAGTTGAATTGGGGTGCTGCATAAAACCAGAGATTGAAATGAGCACAGATAAAGTTCCTTAAGCCAAATATGGAATAGACAAGAGCTACTCCTTGCTCAACGAAATGACTCAACACCCCATATTAAACAACTAAGAATGTACCTGACTAGTAAGTATCTTAAAACCGATGGATTGCTATGTCTCCGAAAGAGAATCAAGCGTGTGTACAGGGGCATAAACGCAGCAGTGATAGGATTGGAGAGGTTCGGTGAGCAAATGAAGACTCTTTGAAGTCATATTGCATGGTACCCATTACAAGGGTCTCAACTCTCCAGGTTTAAGGTATTCTTCCTTCAGCTAAAACATGCATGTGGAACCCAGAATATGATCAACCGTGTGATAGGGAGACTTGTTCAAATATGTCTCAGTTTTCGTCCCCTGGTACTCGGGTGCAACATTCCCGATGCTTTACTAACACTCTCCCCACTTGGAGAGTCAGTGCCTTTAACCTCCTGTTTGGCCCAGTTTGCAATTTCTGTGGAAGATGAACAGGAATAGGGAGAACCAATGAGAGACTAGCTGGAGGTGCCTGGACGGGCAAAGTTAACTCTCATTTCCCACCAGGAAGAGGAATTAACCAAAGGCTCAGCGTGCCGTGCCGGAACCAGATTAGGGCCTGAAGCTATCCTGCGGTGTTGCGGCCAGCTCAAAAGAAAGCGAGTTGAAGAAAGGAGCTCAGGGGCACTGTAATTCACAAACCTGCAGAGTTATAAATGACAGCTATCGTCCAAAAATATACTGAAGTAAGGCTGCCAAGAGGAGTTGAAAGCGGAGCAGAATTGCAGGAAACTGATTTCAGGAGGTAGACTGGAATTGCATTTAAAGCATAGGAAAAGAGGCAAAATGTCCACAATGATGCACTTGGCCAAAAAGGGAGTATGCGTTTTTTCCTGAATATATTCAGGAAAAAACGCATACTCCCTTTTTGGCCAACCAAGCAAGCTTGCAAAGGAAATCTGCACTACAATGAAGTCTCACTTCCCCCCGGTCAAAAGGGCCATCTGAAAAAAGTGTAAAATCCAGAAAGGCAGGACAGGCCATGGAGAACTGGGAGCCTTGTTATGCTGATGGGCAGGATGTAAATTGCCACAGACACTCGGGAGAAGTGTATGGTGTTTCCTGAAACATCTAAAAAACAAAGCAACAGAGCCTAGGGCACTTCCACTTATGGTCCTATAGCTTAGGGAAATTAAAATCAAAAAGACACAGCCACCCCAAACTTTGGGACGGCTCTGTTTACAACAACCTCGTTTACAGTACAAGTTCAATATCACAGAAAGTGAAAAATGGATAAAGAAGTTGTGGTACTCACATACAATGCAGTATCACTCAGCAATGAAATCTATGTCATCAGGCCCATATCAGCACAATGAGTGGATTCGGGTATGGTGATTCTAACTGAAATAAGTCACACAGAAAAAGAATCATCAATAAATATAACTAATACATGGAATGTAAACTTGGCTGCAGAGGAACTGAATTACAAAACAGAAAAGGGTCTCAAATTGAGAAAACCAACTTATGCTTGCTTAAGGGGAAAGTTGAGTTGGGGTGCTGCATAAAACCAGAGATTGAAATGAGCACAGATAAAGTTCCTTAAGCCAAATATGGAATAGACAAGAGCTACTCCTTGCTCAACGAAATGACTCAACACCCCATATTAAACAATTAAGAATGTACCTGACTAGTAAGTATCTTAAAACCGATGGATTGCTATGTCTCCGAAAGAGAATCAAGCGTGTGTACAGGGGCATAAACGCAGCAGTGATAGGATTGGAGAGGTTCGGTGAGCAAATGAAGACTCTTAGAAGTCATATTGCATGGTACCCATTCCACGGGTTTCAACTACCCAGGTTTAAGATATTCTTCCTTCAGCTAAAACATGCATGTGGAACCTAGAGTATGATCAACCATGTGATTGGGAGACGTGTTCAAATATGTCTCAGTTTTCGTACCCTGGTACTCGGGTGCAACATTCCAGACGCTTTACTAACACTCTCCCAACTTGGAGAGTCAGTCCCTTTAACCTCCTGTTTGGCCCAGTTTTCAATTTCTGCGGAAGATGAACAGGAATAGCGAGAACCAATGAGAGACTAGCTGGAGGTGTCTGGACGGGCAAATTTAACTCTCATTTCCCACCAGGAAGAGGAAATAACCAAAGGCTCAGCGTGCCGTGCCGGAACCAGATTAGGGCCTGAAGCCATCCTGCGGTGTTGCGGCCAGCTCACAAGAAAACGAGTTGAAGAAAGGAGCTCAGGGGCACTGTAATTCACAAACCTGCAGAGTTATAAATGACAACTATCGTCCAAAAATATACTGAAGTAAGGCTGCCAAGAGGACTTGAAAGCGGGGCAGAATTGCAGGAAACCGATTTCAGGAGGTAGACTGGAATTGCATTGAAAGCATAGGAAAAGAGGCAGAACGTCCACAATGATGCACTTGGCCAAAAAGGGCGTATGCGTTTTTTCCTGAATATATTCAGGAAAAAACGCATACGCCCTTTTTGGCCAACCAAGCAAGCTTGCAAAGGAAATCTGCACTACAATGAAGTCTCACTTCCCCCCGGTCAAAAGGGCCATCTGAAAAAAGTGTAAAATCCAGAAAGGCAGGACAGGCCATGGAGAACTGGGAGCCTTGTTATGCTGCTGGGCGGGATGTAAATTGCC
Source organism: Globicephala melas (assembly GCF_963455315.2). Classification (NCBI taxonomy): domain Eukaryota; kingdom Metazoa; phylum Chordata; class Mammalia; order Artiodactyla; family Delphinidae; genus Globicephala; species Globicephala melas. The sequence continues at coordinate 587,665 of NW_027207297.1, read as the reverse complement.
AACAGACACTCGGGAGAAGTGTATGGTGTTTCCTGAAACATCTAAAAAACAAAGCAACAGAGCCTAGGGCACTTCCACTTATGGTCCTATAGCTTAGGGAAATTAAAATCAAAAAGATACAGCCACCCCAATGTTTGGGACGCCTCTGTTTACAAGAACCTCGTTTACCGTACAAGTTCAATATCACAGAAAGTGAAAAATGGATAAAGAACTTGTGGTACTTACGTACAATGCAGTATCACTCAGCAGTGAAATCTATGTCATCAGGCCCATAGCAGCACAATGAGTGGATTCAGGTACGATGATTCTAACTGAAATAAGTCACACAGAAAAAGAAACATCATAAGATATCAGTAATACACGGAATGTAAACTTGGCTACACAGGAACTGAATTACAGAACAGAACAGGGTCTCACATTTAGAAAACCAACTTATGCTTGTTTAAGGGTAAAGGTGAGTTGGGGTGCTGCATAAAACCAGAGATTGAAATGAGCACAGATAAAGTTCCTTAAGCCAAATATGGAATAGACAAGAGCTACTCCTTGCTCAACGAAATGGACTCAACACCGCATATTAAACGCCTAAGAATGTACCTGACTCTTAAGTATCTTAAAACCTATGGATTGCTATGTCTCCGAAAGAGAATCAAGCATGTGTACAGGGACATAAACGCAGCAGTGATAGGATTGGAGAGGTTCGGTGAGCAAATGAAGACCCTTTGAAGTCATATTGCATGGTACCCATTCCACGGGTTTCAACTACCCAGGTTTAAGGTATTCTTCCTTCAGCTAAAACATGCATGTGGAACCTAGAGTATGATCAACCATGTGATCGGGAGACGTGTTCAAATATGTCTCAGTTTTCGTACCCTGGTACTCGGGTGCAACATTCCAGACGCTTTACTAACACTCTCCCGACTTGGAGAGTCAGTCTCTTTAACCTCCTGTTTGGCCCAGTTTGCAATTTCTGCGGAAGATGAACAGGAATAGTGAGAACCAATGAGAGACTAGCTGGAGGTGTCTGGACGGGCAAATTTAACTCTCATTTCCCACCAGGAAGAGGAAATAACCAAAGGCTCAGCGTGCCGTGCCGGAACCAGATTAGGGCCTGAAGCCATCCTGCGGTGTTGCGGCCAGCTCACAAGAAAGCGAGTTGAAGAAAGGAGCTCAGGGGCACTGTAATTCACAAACCTGCAGAGTTATAAATGACAACTATCGTCCAAAAATATACTGAAGTAAGGCTGCCAAGAGGACTTGAAAGCGGGGCAGAATTGCAGGAAACCAATTTCAGGAGGTAGACTGGAATTGCATTGAAAGCATAGGAAAAGAGGCAGAACGTCCACAATGATGCACTTGGCCAAAAAGGGCGTATGCGTTTTTTCCTGAATATATTCAGGAAAAAACGCATACGCCCTTTTTGGCCAACCAAGCAAGCTTGCAAAGGAAATCTGCACTACAATGAAGTCTCACTTCCCCCCGGTCAAAAGGGCCATCTGAAAAAAGTGTAAAATCCAGAAAGGCAGGACAGGCCATGGAGAACTGGGAGCCTTGTTATGCTGATGGGCAGGATGTAAATTGCCACAGACACTCGGGAGAAGTGTATGGTGTTTCCTGAAACATCTAAAAAACAAAGCAACAGAGACTAGGGCACTTCCACTTATGGTCCTATAGCTTAGGGAAATTAAAATCAAAAAGACACAGCCACCCCAAACTTTGGGATGGCTCTGTTTACAACAACCTCGTTTACAGTACAAGTTCAATATCACAGAAAGTGAAAAATGGATAAAGAAGTTGTGGTACTCACATACAATGCAGTATCACTCAGTAATGAAATCTATGTCATCAGGCCCGTATCAGCACAATGAGTGGATTCGGGTATGGTGATTCTAACTGAAATAAGTCACACAGAAAAAGAAACATCAATAAATATCACTAATACACGGAATGTAAACTTGGCTATAGAGGAACTGAATTACAAAACAGAACAGGGTCTCAAATTGAGAAAACCAACTTATGCTTGCTTAAGTGGAAAGTTGAATTGGGGTGCTGCATAAAACCAGAGATTGAAATGAGCACAGATAAAGTTCCTTAAGCCAAATATGGAATAGACAAGAGCTACTCCTTGCTCAACGAAATGACTCAACACCCCATATTAAACAACTAAGAATGTACCTGACTAGTAAGTATCTTAAAACCGATGGATTGCTATGTCTCCGAAAGAGAATCAAGCGTGTGTACAGGGGCATAAACGCAGCAGTGATAGGATTGGAGAGGTTCGGTGAGCAAATGAAGACTCTTTGAAGTCATATTGCATGGTACCCATTACAAGGGTCTCAACTCTCCAGGTTTAAGGTATTCTTCCTTCAGCTAAAACATGCATGTGGAACCCAGAATATGATCAACCGTGTGATAGGGAGACTTGTTCAAATATGTCTCAGTTTTCGTCCCCTGGTACTCGGGTGCAACATTCCCGATGCTTTACTAACACTCTCCCCACTTGGAGAGTCAGTGCCTTTAACCTCCTGTTTGGCCCAGTTTGCAATTTCTGTGGAAGATGAACAGGAATAGGGAGAACCAATGAGAGACTAGCTGGAGGTGCCTGGACGGGCAAAGTTAACTCTCATTTCCCACCAGGAAGAGGAAATAACCAAAGGCTCAGCGTGCCGTGCCGGAACCAGATTAGGGCCTGAAGCTATCCTGCGGTGTTGCGGCCAGCTCAAAAGAAAGCGAGTTGAAGAAAGGAGCTCAGGGGCACTGTAATTCACAAACCTGCAGAGTTATAAATGACAGCTATCGTCCAAAAATATACTGAAGTAAGGCTGCCAAGAGGAGTTGAAAGCGGAGCAGAATTGCAGGAAACTGATTTCAGGAGGTAGACTGGAATTGCATTTAAAGCATAGGAAAAGAGGCAAAATGTCCACAATGATGCACTTGGCCAAAAAGGGAGTATGCGTTTTTTCCTGAATATATTCAGGAAAAAACGCATACTCCCTTTTTGGCCAACCAAGCAAGCTTGCAAAGGAAATCTGCACTACAATGAAGTCTCACTTCCCCCCGGTCAAAAGGGCCATCTGAAAAAAGTGTAAAATCCAGAAAGGCAGGACAGGCCATGGAGAACTGGGAGCCTTGTTATGCTGATGGGCAGGATGTAAATTGCCACAGACACTCGGGAGAAGTGTATGGTGTTTCCTGAAACATCTAAAAAACAAAGCAACAGAGCCTAGGGCACTTCCACTTATGGTCCTATAGCTTAGGGAAATTAAAATCAAAAAGACACAGCCACCCCAAACTTTGGGACGGCTCTGTTTACAACAACCTCGTTTACAGTACAAGTTCAATATCACAGAAAGTGAAAAATGGATAAAGAAGTTGTGGTACTCACATACAATGCAGTATCACTCAGCAATGAAATCTATGTCATCAGGCCCATATCAGCACAATGAGTGGATTCGGGTATGGTGATTCTAACTGAAATAAGTCACACAGAAAAAGAATCATCAATAAATATAACTAATACATGGAATGTAAACTTGGCTGCAGAGGAACTGAATTACAAAACAGAAAAGGGTCTCAAATTGAGAAAACCAACTTATGCTTGCTTAAGGGGAAAGTTGAGTTGGGGTGCTGCATAAAACCAGAGATTGAAATGAGCACAGATAAAGTTCCTTAAGCCAAATATGGAATAGACAAGAGCTACTCCTTGCTCAACGAAATGACTCAACACCCCATATTAAACAATTAAGAATGTACCTGACTAGTAAGTATCTTAAAACCGATGGATTGCTATGTCTCCGAAAGAGAATCAAGCGTGTGTACAGGGGCATAAACGCAGCAGTGATAGGATTGGAGAGGTTCGGTGAGCAAATGAAGACTCTTAGAAGTCATATTGCATGGTACCCATTCCACGGGTTTCAACTACCCAGGTTTAAGATATTCTTCCTTCAGCTAAAACATGCATGTGGAACCTAGAGTATGATCAACCATGTGATTGGGAGACGTGTTCAAATATGTCTCAGTTTTCGTACCCTGGTACTCGGGTGCAACATTCCAGACGCTTTACTAACACTCTCCCAACTTGGAGAGTCAGTCCCTTTAACCTCCTGTTTGGCCCAGTTTTCAATTTCTGCGGAAGATGAACAGGAATAGCGAGAACCAATGAGAGACTAGCTGGAGGTGTCTGGACGGGCAAATTTAACTCTCATTTCCCACCAGGAAGAGGAAATAACCAAAGGCTCAGCGTGCCGTGCCGGAACCAGATTAGGGCCTGAAGCCATCCTGCGGTGTTGCGGCCAGCTCACAAGAAAACGAGTTGAAGAAAGGAGCTCAGGGGCACTGTAATTCACAAACCTGCAGAGTTATAAATGACAACTATCGTCCAAAAATATACTGAAGTAAGGCTGCCAAGAGGACTTGAAAGCGGGGCAGAATTGCAGGAAACCGATTTCAGGAGGTAGACTGGAATTGCATTGAAAGCATAGGAAAAGAGGCAGAACGTCCACAATGATGCACTTGGCCAAAAAGGGCGTATGCGTTTTTTCCTGAATATATTCAGGAAAAAACGCATACGCCCTTTTTGGCCAACCAAGCAAGCTTGCAAAGGAAATCTGCACTACAATGAAGTCTCACTTCCCCCCGGTCAAAAGGGCCATCTGAAAAAAGTGTAAAATCCAGAAAGGCAGGACAGGCCATGGAGAACTGGGAGCCTTGTTATGCTGATGGGCGGGATGTAAATTGCCAACAGACACTCGGGAGAAGTGTATGGTGTTTCCTGAAACATCTAAAAAACAAAGCAACAGAGCCTAGGGCACTTCCACTTATGGTCCTATAGCTTAGGGAAATTAAAATCAAAAAGATACAGCCACCCCAATGTTTGGGACGCCTCTGTTTACAAGAACCTCGTTTACCGTACAAGTTCAATATCACAGAAAGTGAAAAATGGATAAAGAACTTGTGGTACTTACGTACAATGCAGTATCACTCAGCAGTGAAATCTATGTCATCAGGCCCATAGCAGCACAATGAGTGGATTCAGGTACGATGATTCTAACTGAAATAAGTCACACAGAAAAAGAAACATCATAAGATATCAGTAATACACGGAATGTAAACTTGGCTACACAGGAACTGAATTACAGAACAGAACAGGGTCTCACATTTAGAAAACCAACTTATGCTTGTTTAAGGGTAAAGGTGAGTTGGGGTGCTGCATAAAACCAGAGATTGAAATGAGCACAGATAAAGTTCCTTAAGCCAAATATGGAATAGACAAGAGCTACTCCTTGCTCAACGAAATGGACTCAACACCGCATATTAAACGCCTAAGAATGTACCTGACTCTTAAGTATCTTAAAACCTATGGATTGCTATGTCTCCGAAAGAGAATCAAGCATGTGTACAGGGACATAAACGCAGCAGTGATAGGATTGGAGAGGTTCGGTGAGCAAATGAAGACCCTTTGAAGTCATATTGCATGGTACCCATTCCACGGGTTTCAACTACCCAGGTTTAAGGTATTCTTCCTTCAGCTAAAACATGCATGTGGAACCTAGAGTATGATCAACCATGTGATCGGGAGACGTGTTCAAATATGTCTCAGTTTTCGTACCCTGGTACTCGGGTGCAACATTCCAGACGCTTTACTAACACTCTCCCGACTTGGAGAGTCAGTCCCTTTAACCTCCTGTTTGGCCCAGTTTGCAATTTCTGCGGAAGATGAACAGGAATAGCGAGAACCAATGAGAGACTAGCTGGAGGTGTCTGGACGGGCAAATTTAACTCTCATTTCCCACCAGGAAGAGGAAATAACCAAAGGCTCAGCGTGCCGTGCCAGACCAGATTAGGGCCTGAAGCCATCCTGTGGTGTTGCGGCCAGCTCACAAGAAAACGAGTTGAAGAAAGGAGCTCAGGGGCACTGTAATTCACAAACCTGCAGAGTTATAAATGACAACTATCGTCCAAAAATATACTGAAGTAAGGCTGCCAAGAGGACTTGAAAGCGGGGCAGAATTGCAGGAAACCGATTTCAGGAGGTAGACTGGAATTGCATTGAAAGCATAGGAAAAGAGGCAGAACGTCCACAATGATGCACTTGGCCAAAAAGGGCGTATGCGTTTTTTCCTGAATATATTCAGGAAAAAACGCATACGCCCTTTTTGGCCAACCAAGCAAGCTTGCAAAGGAAATCTGCACTACAATGAAGTCTCACTTCCCCCCGGTCAAAAGGGCCATCTGAAAAAAGTGTAAAATCCAGAAAGGCAGGACAGGCCATGGAGAACTGGGAGCCTTGTTATGCTGATGGGCGGGATGTAAATTGCCAACAGACACTCCGGAGAAGTGTATGGTGTTTCCTGAAACATCTAAAAAACAAAGCAACAGAGCCTAGGGCACTTCCACTTATGCTCCTATAGCTTAGGGAAATTAAAATCAAAAAGATACAGCCACCCCAATGTTTGGGACGCCTCTGTTTACAAGAACCTCGTTTACCGTACAAGTTCAATATCACAGAAAGTGAAAAATGGATAAAGAACTTGTGGTACTTACGTACAATGCAGTATCACTCAGCAGTGAAATCTATGTCATCAGGCCCGTAGCAGCACAATGAGTGGATTCAGGTACGATGATTCTAACTGAAATAAGTCACACAGAAAAAGAAACATCATAAGATATCAGTAATACACGGAATGTAAACTTGGCTACACAGGAACTGAATTACAGAACAGAACAGGGTCTCACATTTAGAAAACCAACTTATGCTTGCTTAAGGGTAAAGGTGAGTTGGGGTGCTGCATAAAACCAGAGATTGAAATGAGCACAGATAAAGTTCCTTAAGCCAAATATGGAATAGACAAGAGCTACTCCTTGCTCAACGAAATGGACTCAACACCGCCTATTAAACGCCTAAGAATGTACCTGACTCTTAAGTATCTTAAAACCTATGGCTTGCTATGTCTCCGAAAGAGAATCAAGCATGTGTACAGGGACATAAACGCAGCAGTGATAGGATTGGAGAGGTTCGGTGAGCAAATGAAGACCCTTTGAAGTCATATTGCATGGTACCCATTCCACGGGTTTCAACTACCCAGGTTTAAGGTATTCTTCCTTCAGCTAAAACATGCATGTGGAACCTAGAGTATGATCAACCATGTGATCGGGAGACGTGTTCAAATATGTCTCAGTTTTCGTACCCTGGTACTCGGGTGCAACATTCCAGACGCTTTACTAACACTCTCCCGACTTGGAGAGTCAGTCCCTTTAACCTCCTGTTTGGCCCAGTTTGCAATTTCTGCGGAAGATGAACAGGAATAGCGAGTACCAATGAGAGACTAGCTGGAGGTGTCTGGACGGGCAAATTTAACTCTCATTTCCCACCAGGAAGAGGAAATAACCAAAGGCTCAGCGTGCCGCGCCGGAACCAGATTAGGGCCTGAAGCCATCCTGCGGTGTTGCGGCCAGCTCACAAGAAAACGAGTTGAAGAAAGGAGCTCAGGGGCACTGTAATTCACAAACCTGCAGAGTTATAAATGACAACTATCGTCCAAAAATATACTGAAGTACGGCTGCCAAGAGGACTTGAAAGCGGGGCAGAATTGCAGGAAACCGATTTCAAGAGGTAGACTGGAATTGCATTGAAAGCATAGGAAAAGAGGCAGAACGTCCACAATGATGCACTTGGCCAAAAAGGGCGTATGCGTTTTTTCCTGAATATATTCAGGAAAAAACGCATACGCCCTTTTTGGCCAACCAAGCAAGCTTGCAAAGGAAATCTGCACTACAATGAAGTCTCACTTCCCCCCGGTCAAAAGGGCCATCTGAAAAAAGTGTAAAATCCAGAAAGGCAGGACAGGCCATGGAGAACTGGGAGCCTTGTTATGCTGATGGGCGGGATGTAAATTGCCAACAGACACTCGGGAGAAGTGTATGGTGTTTCCTGAAACATCTAAAAAACAAAGCAACAGAGCCTAGGGCACTTCCACTTATGGTCCTATAGCTTAGGGAAATTAAAATCAAAAAGATACAGCCACCCCAATGTTTGGGACGCCTCTGTTTACAAGAACCTCGTTTACCGTACAAGTTCAATATCACAGAAAGTGAAAAATGGATAAAGAACTTGTGGTACTTACGTACAATGCAGTATCACTCAGCAGTGAAATCTATGTCATCAGGCCCGTAGCAGCACAATGAGTGGATTCAGGTACGATGATTCTAACTGAAATAAGTCACACAGAAAAAGAAACATCATAAGATATCAGTAATACACGGAATGTAAACTTGGCTACACAGGAACTGAATTACAGAACAGAACAGGGTCTCAAATTTAGAAAACCAACTTATGCTTGTTTAAGGGTAAAGGTGAGTTGGGGTGCTGCATAAAACCAGAGATTGAAATGAGCACAGATAAAGTTCCTTAAGCCAAATATGGAATAGACAAGAGCTACTCCTTGCTCAACGAAATGGACTCAACACCCCATATTAAACGCCTAAGAATGTACCTGACTCTTAAGTATCTTAAAACCTATGGATTGCTATGTCTCCGAAAGAGAATCAAGCATGTGTACAGGGACATAAACGCAGCAGTGATAGGATTGGAGAGGTTCGGTGAGCAAATGAAGACCCTTTGAAGTCATATTGCATGGTACCCATTCCACGGGTTTCAACTACCCAGGTTTAAGGTATTCTTCCTTCAGCTAAAACATGCATGTGGAACCTAGAGTATGATCAACCATGTGATCGGGAGACGTGTTCAAATATGTCTCAGTTTTCGTACCCTGGTACTCGGGTGCAACATTCCAGACGCTTTACTAACACTCTCCCGACTTGGAGAGTCAGTCCCTTTAACCTCCTGTTTGGCCCAGTTTGCAATTTCTGCGGAAGATGAACAGGAATAGCGAGAACCAATGAGAGACTAGCTGGAGGTGTCTGGACGGGCAAATTTAACTCTCATTTCCCACCAGGAAGAGGAAATAACCAAAGGCTCAGCGTGCCGTGCCGGAACCAGATTAGGGCCTGAAGCCATCGTGCGGTGTTGCGGCCAGCTCACAAGAAAGCGAGTTGAAGAAAGGAGCTCAGGGGCACTGTAATTCACAAACCTGCAGAGTTATAAATGACAGCTATCGTCCAAAAATATACTGAAGTAAGGCTGCCAAGAGGACTTGAAAGCGGGGCAGAATTGCAGGAAACCGATTTCAGGAGGTAGACTGGAATTGCATTGAAAGCATAGGAAAAGAGGCAGAACGTCCACAATGATGCACTTGGCCAAAAAGGGCGTATGCGTTTTTTCCTGAATATATTCAGGAAAAAACGCATACGCCCTTTTTGGCCAACCAAGCAAGCTTGCAAAGGAAATCTGCAATACAATGAAGTCTGACTTCCCCCCGGTCAAAAGGGCCATCTGAAAAAAGTGTAAAATCCAGAAAGGCAGGACAGGCCATGGAGAACTGGGAGCCTTGTTATGCTGATGGGCGGGATGTCAATTGCCAACAGACACTCGGGAGAAGTGTATGGTGTTTCCTGAAACATCTAAAAAACAAAGCAACAGAGCCTAGGGCACTTCCACTTATGGTCCTATAGCTTAGGGAAATTAAAATCAAAAAGATACAGCCACCCCAATGTTTGGGACACCTCTGTTTACAAGAACCTCGTTTACCGTACAAGTTCAATATCACAGAAAGTGAAAAATGGATAAAGAACTTGTGGTACTTACGTACAATGCAGTATCACTCAGCAGTGAAATCTATGTCATCAGGCCCGTAGCAGCACAATGAGTGGATTCAGGTACAATGATTCTAACTGAAATAAGTCACCCAGAAAAAGAAACATCATAAGATATCAGTAATACACGGAATGTAAACTTGGCTACACAGGAACTGAATTACAGAACAGAACAGGGTCTCAAATTTAGAAAACCAACTTATGCTTGTTTAAGGGTAAAGGTGAGTTGGGGTGCTGCATAAAACCAGAGATTGAAACGAGCACAGATAAATTCCTTAAGCCAAATATGGAATAGACAAGAGCTACTCCTTGCTCAACGAAATGGACTCAACACCGCATATTAAACGCCTAAGAATGTACCTGACTCTTAAGTATCTTAAAACCTATGGATTGCTATGTCTCCGAAAGAGAATCAAGCATGTGTACAGGGACATAAACGCAGCAGTGATAGGATTGGAGAGGTTCGGTGAGCAAATGAAGACCCTTTGAAGTCATATTGCATGGTACCCATTCCACGGGTTTCAACTACCCAGGTTTAAGGTATTCTTCCTTCAGCTAAAACATGCATGTGGAACCTAGAGTATGATCAACCATGTGATCGGGAGACGTGTTCAAATATGTCTCAGTTTTCGTACCCTGGTACTCGGGTGCAACATTCCAGACGCTTTACTAACACTCTCCCGACTTGGAGAGTCAGTCCCTTTAACCTCCTGTTTGGCCCAGTTTGCAATTTCTGCGGAAGATGAACAGGAATAGCGAGAACCAATGAGAGACTAGCTGGAGGTGTCTGGACGGGCAAATTTAACTCTCATTTCCCACCAGGAAGAGGAAATAACCAAAGGCTCAGCGTGCCGTGCCGGAACCAGATTAGGGCCTGAAGCCATCCTGCGGTGTTGCGGCCAGCTCACAAGAAAACGAGTTGAAGAAAGGAGCTCAGGGGCACTGTAATTCACAAACCTGCAGAGTTATAAATGACAACTATCGTCCAAAAATATACTGAAGTAAGGCTGCCAAGAGGACTTGAAAGCGGGGCAGAATTGCAAGAAACCGATTTCAGGAGGTAGACTGGAATTGCATTGAAAGCATAGGAAAAGAGGCAGAACGTCCACAATGATGCACTTGGCCAAAAAGCGCATATGCGTTTTTTCCTGAATATATTCAGGAAAAAACGCATACGCCCTTTTTGGCCAACCAAGCAAGCTTGCAAAGGAAATCTGCACTACAATGAAGTCTGACTTCCCCCCGGTCAAAAGGGCCATCTGAAAAAAGTGTAAAATCCAGAAAGGCAGGACAGGCCATGGAGAACTGGGAGCCTTGTTATGCTGATGGGCGGGATGTCAATTGCCAACAGACACTCGGGAGAAGTGTATGGTGTTTCCTGAAACATCTAAAAAACAAAGCAACAGAGCCTAGGGCACTTCCACTTATGGTCCTATAGCTTAGGGAAATTAAAATCAAAAAGATACAGCCACCCCAATGTTTGGGACGCCTCTGTTTACAAGAACCTCGTTTACCGTACAAGTTCAATATCACAGAAAGTGAAAAATGGATAAAGAACTTGTGGTACTTACGTACAATGCAGTATCACTCAGCAGTGAAATCTATGTCATCAGGCCCGTAGCAGCACAATGAGTGGATTCAGGTACGATGATTCTAACTGAAATAAGTCACACAGAAAAAGAAACATCATAAGATATCAGTAATACACGGAATGTAAACTTGGCTACACAGGAACTGAATTACAGAACAGAACAGGGTCTCAAATTTAGAAAACCAACTTATGCTTGTTTAAGGGTAAAGGTGAGTTGGGGTGCTGCATAAAACCAGAGATTGAAATGAGCACAGATAAAGTTCCTTAAGCCAAATATGGAATAGACAAGAGCTACTCCTTGCTCAACGAAATGGACTCAACACCCCATATTAAACGCCTAAGAATGTACCTGACTCTTAAGTATCTTAAAACGTATGGATTGCTATGTCTCCGAAAGAGAATCAAGCATGTGTACAGGGACATAAACGCAGCAGTGATAGGATTGGAGAGGTTCGGTGAGCAAATGAAGACCCTTTGAAGTCATATTGCATGGTACCCATTCCACGGGTTTCAACTACCCAGGTTTAAGGTATTCTTCCTTCAGCTAAAACATGCATGTGGAACCTAGAGTATGATCAACCATGTGATCGGGAGACGTGTTCAAATATGTCTCAGTTTTCGTACCCTGGTACTCGGGTGCAACATTCCAGACGCTTTACTAACACTCTCCCGACTTGGAGAGTCAGTCCCTTTAACCTCCTGTTTGGCCCAGTTTGCAATTTCTGCGGAAGATGAACAGGAATAGCGAGAACCAATGAGAGACTAGCTGGAGGTGTCTGGACGGGCAAATTTAACTCTCATTTCCCACCAGGAAGAGGAAATAACCAAAGGCTCAGCGTGCCGTGCCGGAACCAGATTAGGGCCTGAAGCCATCGTGCGGTGTTGCGGCCAGCTCACAAGAAAGCGAGTTGAAGAAAGGAGCTCAGGGGCACTGTAATTCACAAACCTGCAGAGTTATAAATGACAGCTATCGTCCAAAAATATACTGAAGTAAGGCTGCCAAGAGGACTTGAAAGCGGGGCAGAATTGCAGGAAACCGATTTCAGGAGGTAGACTGGAATTGCATTGAAAGCATAGGAAAAGAGGCAGAACGTCCACAATGATGCACTTGGCCAAAAAGGGCGTATGCGTTTTTTCCTGAATATATTCAGGAAAAAACGCATACGCCCTTTTTGGCCAACCAAGCAAGCTTGCAAAGGAAATCTGCACTACAATGAAGTCTGACTTCCCCCCGGTCAAAAGGGCCATCTGAAAAAAGTGTAAAATCCAGAAAGGCAGGACAGGCCATGGAGAACTGGGAGCCTTGTTATGCTGATGGGCGGGATGTCAATTGCCAACAGACACTCGGGAGAAGTGTATGGTGTTTCCTGAAACATCTAAAAAACAAAGCAACAGAGCCTAGGGCACTTCCACTTATGGTCCTATAGCTTAGGGAAATTAAAATCAAAAAGATACAGCCATCCCAATGTTTGGGACACCTCTGTTTACAAGAACCTCGTTTACCGTACAAGTTCAATATCACAGAAAGTGAAAAATGGATAAAGAACTTGTGGTACTTACGTACAATGCAGTATCACTCAGCAGTGAAATCTATGTCATCAGGCCCGTAGCAGCACAATGAGTGGATTCAGGTACGATGATTCTAACTGAAATAAGTCACACAGAAAAAGAAACATCATAAGATATCAGTAATACACGGAATGTAAACTTGGCTACACAGGAACTGAATTACAGAACAGAACAGGGTCTCAAATTTAGAAAACCAACTTATGCTTGTTTAAGGGTAAAGGTGAGTTGGGGTGCTGCATAAAACCAGAGATTGAAATGAGCACAGATAAAGTTCCTTAAGCCAAATATGGAATAGACAAGAGCTACTCCTTGCTCAACGAAATGGACTCAACACCGCATATTAAACGCCTAAGAATGTACCTGACTCTTAAGTATCTTAAAACCTATGGATTGCTATGTCTCCAAAAGAGAATCAAGCATGTGTACAGGGACATAAACGCAGCAGTGATAGGATTGGAGAGGTTCGGTGAGCAAATGAAGACCCTTTGAAGTCATATTGCATGGTACCCATTCCACGGGTTTCAACTACCCAGGTTTAAGGTATTCTTCCTTCAGCTAAAACATGCATGTGGAACCTAGAGTATGATCAACCATGTGATCGGGAGACGTGTTCAAATATGTCTCAGTTTTCGTACCCTGGTACTCGGGTGCAACATTCCAGACGCTTTACTAACACTCTCCCGACTTGGAGAGTCAGTCCCTTTAACCTCCTGTTTGTCCCAGTTTGCAATTTCTGCGGAAGATGAACAGGAATAGCGAGTACCAATGAGAGACTAGCTGGAGGTGTCTGGACGGGCAAATTTAACTCTCATTTCCCACCAGGAAGAGGAAATAACCAAAGGCTCAGCGTGCCGCGCCGGAACCAGATTAGGGCCTGAAGCCATCCTGCGGTGTTGCGGCCAGCTCACAAGAAAACGAGTTGAAGAAAGGAGCTCAGGGGCACTGTAATTCACAAACCTGCAGAGTTATAAATGACAACTATCGTCCAAAAATATACTGAAGTACGGCTGCCAAGAGGACTTGAAAGCGGGGCAGAATTGCAGGAAACCGATTTCAAGAGGTAGACTGGAATTGCATTGAAAGCATAGGAAAAGAGGCAGAACGTCCACAATGATGCACTTGGCCAAAAAGGGCGTATGCGTTTTTTCCTGAATATATTCAGGAAAAAACGCATACGCCCTTTTTGGCCAACCAAGCAAGCTTGCAAAGGAAATCTGCACTACAATGAAGTCTCACTTCCCCCCGGTCAAAAGGGCCATCTGAAAAAAGTGTAAAATCCAGAAAGGCAGGACAGGCCATAGAGAACTGGGAGCCTTGTTATGCTGATGGGCGGGATGTCAATTGCCAACAGACACTCGGGAGAAGTGTATGGTGTTTCCTGAAACATCTAAAAAACAAAGCAACAGAGCCTAGGGCACTTCCACTTATGGTCCTATAGCTTAGGGAAATTAAAATCAAAAAGATACAGCCACCCCAATGTTTGGGACGCCTCTGTTTACAAGAACCTCGTTTACCGTACAAGTTCAATATCACAGAAAGTGAAAAATGGATAAAGAACTTGTGGTACTTACGTACAATGCAGTATCACTCAGCAGTGAAATCTATGTCATCAGGCCCGTAGCAGCACAATGAGTGGATTCAGGTACGATGATTCTAACTGAAATAAGTCACACAGAAAAAGAAACATCATAAGATATCAGTAATACACGGAATGTAAACTTGGCTACACAGGAACTGAATTACAGAACAGAACAGGGTCTCAAATTTAGAAAACCAACTTATGCTTGTTTAAGGGTAAAGGTGAGTTGGGGTGCTGCATAAAACCAGAGATTGAAATGAGCACAGATAAAGTTCCTTAAGCCAAATATGGAATAGACAAGAGCTACTCCTTGCTCAACGAAATGGACTCAACACCCCATATTAAACGCCTAAGAATGTACCTGACTCTTAAGTATCTTAAAACCTATGGATTGCTATGTCTCCGAAAGAGAATCAAGCATGTGTACAGGGACATAAACGCAGCAGTGATAGGATTGGAGAGGTTCGGTGAGCAAATGAAGACCCTTTGAAGTCATATTGCATGGTACCCATTCCACGGGTTTCAACTACCCAGGTTTAAGGTATTCTTCCTTCAGCTAAAACATGCATGTGGAACCTAGAGTATGATCAACCATGTGATCGGGAGACGTGTTCAAATATGTCTCAGTTTTCGTACCCTGGTACTCGGGTGCAACATTCCAGACGCTTTACTAACACTCTCCCGACTTGGAGAGTCAGTCCCTTTAACCTCCTGTTTGGCCCAGTTTGCAATTTCTGCGGAAGATGAACAGGAATAGCGAGAACCAATGAGAGACTAGCTGGAGGTGTCTGGACGGGCAAATTTAACTCTCATTTCCCACCAGGAAGAGGAAATAACCAAAGGCTCAGCGTGCCGCGCCGGAACCAGATTAGGGCCTGAAGGCATCCTGCGGTGTTGCGGCCAGCTCACAAGAAAACGAGTTGAAGAAAGGAGCTCAGGGGCACTGTAATTCACAAACCTGCAGAGTTATAAATGACAGCTATCGTCCAAAAATATACTGAAGTAAGGCTGCCAAGAGGACTTGAAAGCGGGGCAGAATTGCAGGAAACCGATTTCAGGAGGTAGACTGGAATTGCATTGAAAGCATAGGAAAAGAGGCAGAACGTCCACAATGATGCACTTGGCCAAAAAGGGCGTATGCGTTTTTTCCTGAATATATTCAGGAAAAAACGCATACGCCCTTTTTGGCCAACCAAGCAAGCTTGCAAAGGAAATCTGCACTACAATGAAGTCTGACTTCCCCCCGGTCAAAAGGGCCATCTGAAAAAAGTGTAAAATCCAGAAAGGCAGGACAGGCCATGGAGAACTGGGAGCCTTGTTATGCTGATGGGCGGGATGTCAATTGCCAACAGACACTCGGGAGAAGTGTATGGTGTTTCCTGAAACATCTAAAAAACAAAGCAACAGAGCCTAGGGCACTTCCACTTATGGTCCTATAGCTTAGGGAAATTAAAATCAAAAAGATACAGCCACCCCAATGTTTGGGACACCTCTGTTTACAAGAACCTCGTTTACCGTACAAGTTCAATATCACAGAAAGTGAAAAATGGATAAAGAACTTGTGGTACTTACGTACAATGCAGTATCACTCAGCAGTGAAATCTATGTCATCAGGCCCATAGCAGCACAATGAGTGGATTCAGGTACGATGATTCTAACTGAAATAAGTCACACAGAAAAAGAAACATCATAAGATATCAGTAATACACGGAATGTAAACTTGGCTACACAGGAACTGAATTACAGAACAGAACAGGGTCTCAAATTTAGAAAACCAACTTATGCTTGTTTAAGGGTAAAGGTGAGTTGGGGTGCTGCATAAAACCAGAGATTGAAACGAGCACAGATAAATTCCTTAAGCCAAATATGGAATAGACAAGAGCTACTCCTTGCTCAACGAAATGGACTCAACACCGCATATTAAACGCCTAAGAATGTACCTGACTCTTAAGTATCTTAAAACCTATGGATTGCTATGTCTCCGAAAGAGAATCAAGCATGTGTACAGGGACATAAACGCAGCAGTGATAGGATTGGAGAGGTTCGGTGAGCAAATGAAGACCCTTTGAAGTCATATTGCATGGTACCCATTCCACGGGTTTCAACTACCCAGGTTTAAGGTATTCTTCCTTCAGCTAAAACATGCATGTGGAACCTAGAGTATGATCAACCATGTGATCGGGAGACGTGTTCAAATATGTCTCAGTTTTCGTACCCTGGTACTCGGGTGCAACATTCCAGACGCTTTACTAACACTCTCCCGACTTGGAGAGTCAGTCCCTTTAACCTCCTGTTTGGCCCAGTTTGCAATTTCTGCGGAAGATGAACAGGAATAGCGAGAACCAATGAGAGACTAGCTGGAGGTGTCTGGACGGGCAAATTTAACTCTCATTTCCCACCAGGAAGAGGAAATAACCAAAGGCTCAGCGTGCCGTGCCGGAACCAGATTAGGGCCTGAAGCCATCCTGCGGTGTTGCGGCCAGCTCACAAGAAAACGAGTTGAAGAAAGGAGCTCAGGGGCACTGTAATTCACAAACCTGCAGAGTTATAAATGACAGCTATCGTCCAAAAATATACTGAAGTAAGGCTGCCAAGAGGACTTGAAAGCGGGGCAGAATTGCAGGAAACCGATTTCAGGAGGTAGACTGGAATTGCATTGAAAGCATAGGAAAAGAGGCAGAACGTCCACAATGATGCACTTGGCCAAAAAGGGCGTACGCGTTTTTTCCTGAATATATTCAGGAAAAAACGCGTACGCCCTTTTTGGCCAACCAAGCAAGCTTGCAAAGGAAATATGCACTACAATGAAGTCTCACTTCCCCCCCCCCCGGACAAAAGGGCCATCTGAAAAAAGTGTAAAATCCAGAAAGGCAGGACAGGCCATGGAGAACTGGGAGCCTTGTTATGCTGATGGGCGGGATGTCAATTGCCAACAGACACTCGGGAGAAGTGTATGGTGTTTCCTGAAACATCTAAAAAACAAAGCAACAGAGCCTAGGGCACTTCCACTTATGGTCCTATAGCTTAGGGAAATTAAAATCAAAAAGATACAGTCACCCCAACGTTTGGGACGCCTCTGTTTACAAGAACCTCGTTTACCGTACAAGTTCAATATCACAGAAAGTGAAAAATGGATAAAGAACTTGTGGTACTTACGTACAATGCAGTATCACTCAGCAGTGAAATCTATGTCATCAGGCCCGTAGCAGCACAATGAGTGGATTCAGGTACGATGATTCTAACTGAAATAAGTCACACAGAAAAAGAAACATCATAAGATATCAGTAATACACGGAATGTAAACTTGGCTACACAGGAACTGAATTACAGAACAGAACAGGGTCTCACATTTAGAAAACCAACTTATGCTTGTTTAAGGGTAAAGGTGAGTTGGGGTGCTGCATAAAACCAGAGATTGAAATGAGCACAGATAAAGTTCCTTAAGCCAAATATGGAATAGACAAGAGCTACTCCTTGCTCAACGAAATGGACTCAACACCCCATATTAAACGCCTAAGAATGTACCTGACTCTTAAGTATCTTAAAACCTATGGATTGCTATGTCTCCGAAAGAGAATCAAGCATGTGTACAGGGACATAAACGCAGCAGTGATAGGATTGGAGAGGTTCGGTGAGCAAATGAAGACCCTTTGAAGTCATATTGCATGGTACCCATTCCACGGGTTTCAACTACCCAGGTTTAAGGTATTCTTCCTTCAGCTAAAACATGCATGTGGAACCTAGAGTATGATCAACCATGTGATCGGGAGACGTGTTCAAATATGTCTCAGTTTTCGTACCCTGGTACTCGGGTGCAACATTCCAGACGCTTTACTAACACTCTCCCGACTTGGAGAGTCAGTCCCTTTAACCTCCTGTTTGGCCCAGTTTGCAATTTCTGCGGAAGATGAACAGGAATAGCGAGAACCAATGAGAGACTAGCTGGAGGTGTCTGGACGGGCAAATTTAACTCTCATTTCCCACCAGGAAGAGGAAATAACCAAAGGCTCAGCGTGCCGTGCCGGAACCAGATTAGGGCCTGAAGCCATCGTGCGGTGTTGCGGCCAGCTCACAAGAAAGCGAGTTGAAGAAAGGAGCTCAGGGGCACTGTAATTCACAAACCTGCAGAGTTATAAATGACAGCTATCGTCCAAAAATATACTGAAGTAAGGCTGCCAAGAGGACTTGAAAGCGGGGCAGAATTGCAGGAAACCGATTTCAGGAGGTAGACTGGAATTGCATTGAAAGCATAGGAAAAGAGGCAGAACGTCCACAATGATGCACTTGGCCAAAAAGGGCGTATGCGTTTTTTCCTGAATATATTCAGGAAAAAACGCATACGCCCTTTTTGGCCAACCAAGCAAGCTTGCAAAGGAAATCTGCACTACAATGAAGTCTGACTTCCCCCCGGTCAAAAGGGCCATCTGAAAAAAGTGTAAAATCCAGAAAGGCAGGACAGGCCATGGAGAACTGGGAGCCTTGTTATGCTGATGGGCGGGATGTCAATTGCCAACAGACACTCGGGAGAAGTGTATGGTGTTTCCTGAAACATCTAAAAAACAAAGCAACAGAGCCTAGGGCACTTCCACTTATGGTCCTATAGCTTAGGGAAATTAAAATCAAAAAGATACAGCCACCCCAACGTTTGGGACACCTCTGTTTACAAGAACCTCGTTTACCGTACAAGTTCAATATCACAGAAAGTGAAAAATGGATAAAGAACTTGTGGTACTTACGTACAATGCAGTATCACTCAGCAGTGAAATCTATGTCATCAGGCCCGTAGCAGCACAATGAGTGGATTCAGGTACGATGATTCTAACTGAAATAAGTCACCCAGAAAAAGAAACATCATAAGATATCAGTAATACACGGAATGTAAACTTGGCTACACAGGAACTGAATTACAGAACAGAACAGGGTCTCAAATTTAGAAAACCAACTTATGCTTGTTTAAGGGTAAAGGTGAGTTGGGGTGCTGCATAAAACCAGAGATCGAAACGAGCACAGATAAATTCCTTAAGCCAAATATGGAATAGACAAGAGCTACTCCTTGCTCAACGAAATGGACTCAACACCGCATATTAAACGCCTAAGAATGTACCTGACTCTTAAGTATCTTAAAACCTATGGATTGCTATGTCTCCGAAAGAGAATCAAGCATGTGTACAGGGACATAAACGCAGCAGTGATAGGATTGGAGAGGTTCGGTGAGCAAATGAAGACCCTTTGAAGTCATATTGCATGGTACCCATTCCACGGGTTTCAACTACCCAGGTTTAAGGTATTCTTCCTTCAGCTAAAACATGCATGTGGAACCTAGAGTATGATCAACCATGTGATCGGGAGACGTGTTCAAATATGTCTCAGTTTTCGTACCCTGGTACTCGGGTGCAACATTCCAGACGCTTTACTAACACTCTCCCGACTTGGAGAGTCAGTCCCTTTAACCTCCTGTTTGGCCCAGTTTGCAATTTCTGCGGAAGATGAACAGGAATAGCGAGAACCAATGAGAGACTAGCTGGAGGTGTCTGGACGGGCAAATTTAACTCTCATTTCCCACCAGGAAGAGGAAATAACCAAAGGCTCAGCGTGCCGTGCCGGAACCAGATTAGGGCCTGAAGCCATCCTGCGGTGTTGCGGCCAGCTCACAAGAAAACGAGTTGAAGAAAGGAGCTCAGGGGCACTGTAATTCACAAACCTGCAGAGTTATAAATGACAACTATCGTCCAAAAATATACTGAAGTAAGGCTGCCAAGAGGACTTGAAAGCGGGGCAGAATTGCAAGAAACCGATTTCAGGAGGTAGACTGGAATTGCATTGAAAGCATAGGAAAAGAGGCAGAACGTCCACAATGATGCACTTGGCCAAAAAGCGCATATGCGTTTTTTCCTGAATATATTCAGGAAAAAACGCATACGCCCTTTTTGGCCAACCAAGCAAGCTTGCAAAGGAAATCTGCACTACAATGAAGTCTGACTTCCCCCCGGTCAAAAGGGCCATCTGAAAAAAGTGTAAAATCCAGAAAGGCAGGACAGGCCATGGAGAACTGGGAGCCTTGTTATGCTGATGGGCGGGATGTAAATTGCCAACAGACACTCGGGAGAAGTGTATGGTGTTTCCTGAAACATCTAAAAAACAAAGCAACAGAGCCTAGGGCACTTCCACTTATGGTCCTATAGCTTAGGGAAATTAAAATCAAAAAGATACAGCCACCCCAATGTTTGGGACGCCTCTGTTTACAAGAACCTCGTTTACCGTACAAGTTCAATATCACAGAAAGTGAAAAATGGATAAAGAACTTGTGGTACTTACGTACAATGCAGTATCACTCAGCAGTGAAATCTATGTCATCAGGCCCGTAGCAGCACAATGAGTGGATTCAGGTACGATGATTCTAACTGAAATAAGTCACACAGAAAAAGAAACATCATAAGATATCACTAATACACGGAATGTAAACTTGGCTACACAGGAACTGAATTACAGAACAGAACAGGGTCTCAAATTTAGAAAACCAACTTATGCTTGTTTAAGGGTAAAGGTGAGTTGGGGTGCTGCATAAAACCAGAGATCGAAATGAGCACAGATAAAGTTCCTTAAGCCAAATATGGAATAGACAAGAGCTACTCCTTGCTCAACGAAATGGACTCAACACCGCATATTAAACGCCTAAGAATGTACCTGACTCTTAAGTATCTTAAAACCTATGGATTGCTATGTCTCCGAAAGAGAATCAAGCATGTGTACAGGGACATAAACGCAGCAGTGATAGGATTGGAGAGGTTCGGTGAGCAAATGAAGACCCTTTGAAGTCATATTGCATGGTACCCATTCCACGGGTTTCAACTACCCAGGTTTAAGGTATTCTTCCTTCAGCTAAAACATGCATGTGGAACCTAGAGTATGATCAACCATGTGATCGGGAGACGTGTTCAAATATGTCTCAGTTTTCGTACCCTGGTACTCGGGTGCAACATTCCAGACGCTTTACTAACACTCTCCCGACTTGGAGAGTCAGTCCCTTTAACCTCCTGTTTGGTCCAGTTTGCAATTTCTGCGGAAGATGAACAGGAATAGCAAGAACCAATGAGAGACTAGCTGGAGGTGTCTGGACGGGCAAATTTAACTCTCATTTCCCACCAGGAAGAGGAAATAACCAAAGGCTCAGCGTGCCGTGCCGGAACCAGATTAGGGCCTGAAGCCATCCTGCGGTGTTGCGGCCAGCTCACAAGAAAACGAGTTGAAGAAAGGAGCTCAGGGGCACTGTAATTCACAAACCTGCAGAGTTATAAATGACAACTATCGTCCAAAAATATACTGAAGTAAGGCTGCCAAGAGGACTTGAAAGCGGGGCAGAATTGCAGGAAACCGATTTCAGGAGGTAGACTGGAATTGCATTGAAAGCATAGGAAAAGAGGCAGAACGTCCACAATGATGCACTTGGCCAAAAAGGGCGTATGCGTTTTTTCCTGAATATATTCAGGAAAAAACGCATACGCCCTTTTTGGCCAACCTAGCAAGCTTGCAAAGGAAATCTGCACTACAATGAAGTCTCACTTCCCCCCGGTCAAAAGGGCCATCTGAAAAAAGTGTAAAATCCAGAAAGGCAGGACAGGCCATGGAGAACTGGGAGCCTTGTTATGCTGATGGGCGGGATGTAAATTGCCAACAGACACTCGGGAGAAGTGTATGGTGTTTCCTGAAACATCTAAAAAACAAAGCAACAGAGCCTAGGGCACTTCCACTTATGGTCCTATAGCTTAGGGAAATTAAAATCAAAAAGATACAGCCACCCCAATGTTTGGGACGCCTCTGTTTACAAGAACCTCGTTTACCGTACAAGTTCAATATCACAGAAAGTGAAAAATGGATAAAGAACTTGTGGTACTTACGTACAATGCAGTATCACTCAGCAGTGAAATCTATGTCATCAGGCCCGTAGCAGCACAATGAGTGGATTCAGGTACGATGATTCTAACTGAAATAAGTCACACAGAAAAAGAAACATCATAAGATATCAGTAATACACGGAATGTAAACTTGGCTACACAGGAACTGAATTACAGAACAGAACAGGGTCTCACATTTAGAAAACCAACTTATGCTTGTTTAAGGGTAAAGGTGAGTTGGGGTGCTGCATAAAACCAGAGATTGAAATGAGCACAGATAAAGTTCCTTAAGCCAAATATGGAATAGACAAGAGCTACTCCTTGCTCAACGAAATGGACTCAACACCGCATATTAAACGCCTAAGAATGTACCTGACTCTTAAGTATCTTAAAACCTATGGATTGCTATGTCTCCGAAAGAGAATCAAGCATGTGTACAGGGACATAAACGCAGCAGTGATAGGATTGGAGAGGTTCGGTGAGCAAATGAAGACCCTTTGAAGTCATATTGCATGGTACCCATTCCACGGGTTTCAACTACCCAGGTTTAAGGTATTCTTCCTTCAGCTAAAACATGCATGTGGAACCTAGAGTATGATCAACCATGTGATCGGGAGACGTGTTCAAATATGTCTCAGTTTTCGTACCCTGGTACTCGGGTGCAACATTCCAGACGCTTTACTAACACTCTCCCGACTTGGAGAGTCAGTCCCTTTAACCTCCTGTTTGGCCCAGTTTGCAATTTCTGCGGAAGATGAACAGGAATAGCGAGAACCAATGAGAGACTAGCTGGAGGTGTCTGGACGGGCAAATTTAACTCTCATTTCCCACCAGGAAGAGGAAATAACCAAAGGCTCAGCGTGCCGTGCCGGAACCAGATTAGGGCCTGAAGCCATCGTGCGGTGTTGCAGCCAGCTCACAAGAAAGCGAGTTGAAGAAAGGAGCTCAGGGGCACTGTAATTCACAAACCTGCAGAGTTATAAATGACAGCTATCGTCCAAAAATATACTGAAGTAAGGCTGCCAAGAGGACTTGAAAGCGGGGCAGAATTGCAGGAAACCGATTTCAGGAGGTAGACTGGAATTGCATTGAAAGCATAGGAAAAGAGGCAGAACGTCCACAATGATGCACTTGGCCAAAAAGGGCGTATGCGTTTTTTCCTGAATATATTCAGGAAAAAACGCATACGCCCTTTTTGGCCAACCAAGCAAGCTTGCAAAGGAAATCTGCACTACAATGAAGTCTGACTTCCCCCCGGTCAAAAGGGCCATCTGAAAAAAGTGTAAAATCCAGAAAGGCAGGACAGGCCATGGAGAACTGGGAGCCTTGTTATGCTGATGGGCGGGATGTCAATTGCCAACAGACACTCGGGAGAAGTGTATGGTGTTTCCTGAAACATCTAAAAAACAAAGCAACAGAGCCTAGGGCACTTCCACTTATGGTCCTATAGCTTAGGGAAATTAAAATCAAAAAGATACAGTCACCCCAACGTTTGGGACGCCTCTGTTTACAAGAACCTCGTTTACCGTACAAGTTCAATATCACAGAAAGTGAAAAATGGATAAAGAACTTGTGGTACTTACGTACAATGCAGTATCACTCAGCAGTGAAATCTATGTCATCAGGCCCGTAGCAGCACAATGAGTGGATTCAGGTACGATGATTCTAACTGAAATAAGTCACACAGAAAAAGAAACATCATAAGATATCAGTAATACACGGAATGTAAACTTGGCTACACAGGAACTGAATTACAGAACAGAACAGGGTCTCACATTTAGAAAACCAACTTATGCTTGTTTAAGGGTAAAGGTGAGTTGGGGTGCTGCATAAAACCAGAGATTGAAATGAGCACAGATAAAGTTCCTTAAGCCAAATATGGAATAGACAAGAGCTACTCCTTGCTCAACGAAATGGACTCAACACCGCATATTAAACGCCTAAGAATGTACCTGACTCTTAAGTATCTTAAAACCTATGGATTGCTATGTCTCCGAAAGAGAATCAAGCATGTGTACAGGGACATAAACGCAGCAGTGATAGGATTGGAGAGGTTCGGTGAGCAAATGAAGACCCTTTGAAGTCATATTGCATGGTACCCATTCCACGGGTTTCAACTACCCAGGTTTAAGGTATTCTTCCTTCAGCTAAAACATGCATGTGGAACCTAGAGTATGATCAACCATGTGATCGGGAGACGTGTTCAAATATGTCTCAGTTTTCGTACCCTGGTACTCGGGTGCAACATTCCAGACGCTTTACTAACACTCTCCCGACTTGGAGAGTCAGTCCCTTTAACCTCCTGTTTGGCCCAGTTTGCAATTTCTGCGGAAGATGAACAGGAATAGCGAGAACCAATGAGAGACTAGCTGGAGGTGTCTGGACGGGCAAATTTAACTCTCATTTCCCACCAGGAAGAGGAAATAACCAAAGGCTCAGCGTGCCGTGCCGGAACCAGATTAGGGCCTGAAGCCATCGTGCGGTGTTGCAGCCAGCTCACAAGAAAGCGAGTTGAAGAAAGGAGCTCAGGGGCACTGTAATTCACAAACCTGCAGAGTTATAAATGACAGCTATCGTCCAAAAATATACTGAAGTAAGGCTGCCAAGAGGACTTGAAAGCGGGGCAGAATTGCAGGAAACCGATTTCAGGAGGTAGACTGGAATTGCATTGAAAGCATAGGAAAAGAGGCAGAACGTCCACAATGATGCACTTGGCCAAAAAGGGCGTATGCGTTTTTTCCTGAATATATTCAGGAAAAAACGCATACGCCCTTTTTGGCCAACCAAGCAAGCTTGCAAAGGAAATCTGCACTACAATGAAGTCTGACTTCCCCCCGGTCAAAAGGGCCATCTGAAAAAAGTGTAAAATCCAGAAAGGCAGGACAGGCCATGGAGAACTGGGAGCCTTGTTATGCTGATGGGCGGGATGTCAATTGCCAACAGACACTCGGGAGAAGTGTATGGTGTTTCCTGAAACATCTAAAAAACAAAGCAACAGAGCCTAGGGCACTTCCACTTATGGTCCTATAGCTTAGGGAAATTAAAATCAAAAAGATACAGCCACCCCAATGTTTGGGACACCTCTGTTTACAAGAACCTCGTTTACCGTACAAGTTCAATATCACAGAAAGTGAAAAATGGATAAAGAACTTGTGGTACTTACGTACAATGCAGTATCACTCAGCAGTGAAATCTATGTCATCAGGCCCGTAGCAGCACAATGAGTGGATTCAGGTACGATGATTCTAACTGAAATAAGTCACCCAGAAAAAGAAACATCATAAGATATCAGTAATACACGGAATGTAAACTTGGCTACACAGGAACTGAATTACAGAACAGAACAGGGTCTCAAATTTAGAAAACCAACTTATGCTTGTTTAAGGGTAAAGGTGAGTTGGGGTGCTGCATAAAACCAGAGATTGAAACGAGCACAGATAAATTCCTTAAGCCAAATATGGAATAGACAAGAGCTACTCCTTGCTCAACGAAATGGACTCAACACCGCATATTAAACGCCTAAGAATGTACCTGACTCTTAAGTATCTTAAAACCTATGGATTGCTATGTCTCCGAAAGAGAATCAAGCATGTGTACAGGGACATAAACGCAGCAGTGATAGGATTGGAGAGGTTCGGTGAGCAAATGAAGACCCTTTGAAGTCATATTGCATGGTACCCATTCCACGGGTTTCAACTACCCAGGTTTAAGGTATTCTTCCTTCAGCTAAAACATGCATGTGGAACCTAGAGTATGATCAACCATGTGATCGGGAGACGTGTTCAAATATGTCTCAGTTTTCGTACCCTGGTACTCGGGTGCAACATTCCAGACGCTTTACTAACACTCTCCCGACTTGGAGAGTCAGTCCCTTTAACCTCCTGTTTGGCCCAGTTTGCAATTTCTGCGGAAGATGAACAGGAATAGCGAGAACCAATGAGAGACTAGCTGGAGGTGTCTGGACGGGCAAATTTAACTCTCATTTCCCACCAGGAAGAGGAAATAACCAAAGGCTCAGCGTGCCGTGCCGGAACCAGATTAGGGCCTGAAGCCATCCTGCGGTGTTGCGGCCAGCTCACAAGAAAACGAGTTGAAGAAAGGAGCTCAGGGGCACTGTAATTCACAAACCTGCAGAGTTATAAATGACAACTATCGTCCAAAAATATACTGAAGTAAGGCTGCCAAGAGGACTTGAAAGCGGGGCAGAATTGCAAGAAACCGATTTCAGGAGGTAGACTGGAATTGCATTAAAAGCATAGGAAAAGAGGCAGAACGTCCACAATGATGCACTTGGCCAAAAAGCGCATATGCGTTTTTTCCTGAATATATTCAGGAAAAAACGCATACGCCCTTTTTGGCCAACCAAGCAAGCTTGCAAAGGAAATCTGCACTACAATGAAGTCTGACTTCCCCCCGGTCAAAAGGGCCATCTGAAAAAAGTGTAAAATCCAGAAAGGCAGGACAGGCCATGGAGAACTGGGAGCCTTGTTATGCTGATGGGCGGGATGTCAATTGCCAACAGACACTCGGGAGAAGTGTATGGTGTTTCCTGAAACATCTAAAAAACAAAGCAACAGAGCCTAGGGCACTTCCACTTATGGTCCTATAGCTTAGGGAAATTAAAATCAAAAAGATACAGCCACCCCAATGTTTGGGACACCTCTGTTTACAAGAACCTCGTTTACCGTACAAGTTCAATATCACAGAAAGTGAAAAATGGATAAAGAACTTGTGGTACTTACGTACAATGCAGTATCACTCAGCAGTGAAATCTATGTCATCAGGCCCGTAGCAGCACAATGAGTGGATTCAGGTACGATGATTCTAACTGAAATAAGTCACCCAGAAAAAGAAACATCATAAGATATCAGTAATACACGGAATGTAAACTTGGCTACACAGGAACTGAATTACAGAACAGAACAGGGTCTCAAATTTAGAAAACCAACTTATGCTTGTTTAAGGGTAAAGGTGAGTTGGGGTGCTGCATAAAACCAGAGATTGAAACGAGCACAGATAAATTCCTTAAGCCAAATATGGTATAGACAAGAGCTACTCCTTGCTCAACGAAATGGACTCAACACCGCATATTAAACGCCTAAGAATGTACCTGACTCTTAAGTATCTTAAAACCTATGGATTGCTATGTCTCCGAAAGAGAATCAAGCATGTGTACAGGGACATAAACGAAGCAGTGATAGGATTGGAGAGGTTCGGTGAGCAAATGAAGACCCTTTGAAGTCATATTGCATGGTACCCATTCCACGGGTTTCAACTACCCAGGTTTAAGGTATTCTTCCTTCAGCTAAAACATGCATGTGGAACCTAGAGTATGATCAACCATGTGATCGGGAGACGTGTTCAAATATGTCTCAGTTTTCGTACCCTGGTACTCGGGTGCAACATTCCAGACGCTTTACTAACACTCTCCCGACTTGGAGAGTCAGTCCCTTTAACCTCCTGTTTGGCCCAGTTTGCAATTTCTGCGGAAGATGAACAGGAATAGCGAGAACCAATGAGAGACTAGCTGGAGGTGTCTGGACGGGCAAATTTAACTCTCATTTCCCACCAGGAAGAGGAAATAACCAAAGGCTCAGCGTGCCGTGCCGGAACCAGATTAGGGCCTGAAGCCATCGTGCGGTGTTGCGGCCAGCTCACAAGAAAGCGAGTTGAAGAAAGGAGCTCAGGGGCACTGTAATTCACAAACCTGCAGAGTTATAAATGACAGCTATCGTCCAAAAATATACTGAAGTAAGGCTGCCAAGAGGACTTGAAAGCGGGGCAGAATTGCAGGAAACCGATTTCAGGAGGTAGACTGGAATTGCATTGAAAGCATAGGAAAAGAGGCAGAACGTCCACAATGATGCACTTGGCCAAAAAGGGCGTATGCGTTTTTTCCTGAATATATTCAGGAAAAAACGCATACGCCCTTTTTGGCCAACCAAGCAAGCTTGCAAAGGAAATCTGCACTACAATGAAGTCTGACTTCCCCCCGGTCAAAAGGGCCATCTGAAAAAAGTGTAAAATCCAGAAAGGCAGGACAGGCCATGGAGAACTGGGAGCCTTGTTATGCTGATGGGCGGGATGTCAATTGCCAACAGACACTCGGGAGAAGTGTATGGTGTTTCCTGAAACATCTAAAAAACAAAGCAACAGAGCCTAGGGCACTTCCACTTATGGTCCTATAGCTTAGGGAAATTAAAATCAAAAAGATACAGCCACCCCAATGTTTGGGACACCTCTGTTTACAAGAACCTCGTTTACCGTACAAGTTCAATATCACAGAAAGTGAAAAATGGATAAAGAACTTGTGGTACTTACGTACAATGCAGTATCACTCAGCAGTGAAATCTATGTCATCAGGCCCGTAGCAGCACAATGAGTGGATTCAGGTACGATGATTCTAACTGAAATAAGTCACCCAGAAAAAGAAACATCATAAGATATCAGTAATACACGGAATGTAAACTTGGCTACACAGGAACTGAATTACAGAACAGAACAGGGTCTCAAATTTAGAAAACCAACTTATGCTTGTTTAAGGGTAAAGGTGAGTTGGGGTGCTGCATAAAACCAGAGATTGAAACGAGCACAGATAAATTCCTTAAGCCAAATATGGAATAGACAAGAGCTACTCCTTGCTCAACGAAATGGACTCAACACCGCATATTAAACGCCTAAGAATGTACCTGACTCTTAAGTATCTTAAAACCTATGGATTGCTATGTCTCCGAAAGAGAATCAAGCATGTGTACAGGGACATAAACGCAGCAGTGATAGGATTGGAGAGGTTCGGTGAGCAAATGAAGACCCTTTGAAGTCATATTGCATGGTACCCATTCCACGGGTTTCAACTACCCAGGTTTAAGGTATTCTTCCTTCAGCTAAAACATGCATGTGGAACCTAGAGTATGATCAACCATGTGATCGGGAGACGTGTTCAAATATGTCTCAGTTTTCGTACCCTGGTACTCGGGTGCAACATTCCAGACGCTTTACTAACACTCTCCCGACTTGGAGAGTCAGTCCCTTTAACCTCCTGTTTGGCCCAGTTTGCAATTTCTGCGGAAGATGAACAGGAATAGCGAGAACCAATGAGAGACTAGCTGGAGGTGTCTGGACGGGCAAATTTAACTCTCATTTCCCACCAGGAAGAGGAAATAACCAAAGGCTCAGCGTGCCGTGCCGGAACCAGATTAGGGCCTGAAGCCATCGTGCGGTGTTGCGGCCAGCTCACAAGAAAGCGAGTTGAAGAAAGGAGCTCAGGGGCACTGTAATTCACAAACCTGCAGAGTTATAAATGACAGCTATCGTCCAAAAATATACTGAAGTAAGGCTGCCAAGAGGACTTGAAAGCGGGGCAGAATTGCAGGAAACCGATTTCAGGAGGTAGACTGGAATTGCATTGAAAGCATAGGAAAAGAGGCAGAACGTCCACAATGATGCACTTGGCCAAAAAGGGCGTATGCGTTTTTTCCTGAATATATTCAGGAAAAAACGCATACGCCCTTTTTGGCCAACCAAGCAAGCTTGCAAAGGAAATCTGCACTACAATGAAGTCTGACTTCCCCCCGGTCAAAAGGGCCATCTGAAAAAAGTGTAAAATCCAGAAAGGCAGGACAGGCCATGGAGAACTGGGAGCCTTGTTATGCTGATGGGCGGGATGTCAATTGCCAACAGACACTCGGGAGAAGTGTATGGTGTTTCCTGAAACATCTAAAAAACAAAGCAACAGAGCCTAGGGCACTTCCACTTATGGTCCTATAGCTTAGGGAAATTAAAATCAAAAAGATACAGCCACCCCAATGTTTGGGACACCTCTGTTTACAAGAACCTCGTTTACCGTACAAGTTCAATATCACAGAAAGTGAAAAATGGATAAAGAACTTGTGGTACTTACGTACAATGCAGTATCACTCAGCAGTGAAATCTATGTCATCAGGCCCGTAGCAGCACAATGAGTGGATTCAGGTACGATGATTCTAACTGAAATAAGTCACCCAGAAAAAGAAACATCATAAGATATCAGTAATACACGGAATGTAAACTTGGCTACACAGGAACTGAATTACAGAACAGAACAGGGTCTCAAATTTAGAAAACCAACTTATGCTTGTTTAAGGGTAAAGGTGAGTTGGGGTGCTGCATAAAACCAGAGATTGAAACGAGCACAGATAAATTCCTTAAGCCAAATATGGAATAGACAAGAGCTACTCCTTGCTCAACGAAATGGACTCAACACCGCATATTAAACGCCTAAGAATGTACCTGACTCTTAAGTATCTTAAAACCTATGGATTGCTATGTCTCCGAAAGAGAATCAAGCATGTGTACAGGGACATAAACGCAGCAGTGATAGGATTGGAGAGGTTCGGTGAGCAAATGAAGACCCTTTGAAGTCATATTGCATGGTACCCATTCCACGGGTTTCAACTACCCAGGTTTAAGGTATTCTTCCTTCAGCTAAAACATGCATGTGGAACCTAGAGTATGATCAACCATGTGATCGGGAGACGTGTTCAAATATGTCTCAGTTTTCGTACCCTGGTACTCGGGTGCAACATTCCAGACGCTTTACTAACACTCTCCCGACTTGGAGAGTCAGTCCCTTTAACCTCCTGTTTGGCCCAGTTTGCAATTTCTGCGGAAGATGAACAGGAATAGCGAGAACCAATGAGAGACTAGCTGGAGGTGTCTGGACGGGCAAATTTAACTCTCATTTCCCACCAGGAAGAGGAAATAACCAAAGGCTCAGCGTGCCGTGCCGGAACCAGATTAGGGCCTGAAGCCATCCTGCGGTGTTGCGGCCAGCTCACAAGAAAACGAGTTGAAGAAAGGAGCTCAGGGGCACTGTAATTCACAAACCTGCAGAGTTATAAATGACAACTATCGTCCAAAAATATACTGAAGTAAGGCTGCCAAGAGGACTTGAAAGCGGGGCAGAATTGCAAGAAACCAATTTCAGGAGGTAGACTGGAATTGCATTAAAAGCATAGGAAAAGAGGCAGAACGTCCACAATGATGCACTTGGCCAAAAAGCGCATATGCGTTTTTTCCTGAATATATTCAGGAAAAAACGCATACGCCCTTTTTGGCCAACCAAGCAAGCTTGCAAAGGAAATCTGCACTACAATGAAGTCTGACTTCCCCCCGGTCAAAAGGGCCATCTGAAAAAAGTGTAAAATCCAGAAAGGCAGGACAGGCCATGGAGAACTGGGAGCCTTGTTATGCTGATGGGCGGGATGTCAATTGCCAACAGACACTCGGGAGAAGTGTATGGTGTTTCCTGAAACATCTAAAAAACAAAGCAACAGAGCCTAGGGCACTTCCACTTATGGTCCTATAGCTTAGGGAAATTAAAATCAAAAAGATACAGCCACCCCAATGTTTGGGACACCTCTGTTTACAAGAACCTCGTTTACCGTACAAGTTCAATATCACAGAAAGTGAAAAATGGATAAAGAACTTGTGGTACTTACGTACAATGCAGTATCACTCAGCAGTGAAATCTATGTCATCAGGCCCGTAGCAGCACAATGAGTGGATTCAGGTACGATGATTCTAACTGAAATAAGTCACACAGAAAAAGAAACATCATAAGATATCAGTAATACACGGAATGTAAACTTGGCTACACAGGAACTGAATTACAGAACAGAACAGGGTCTCAAATTTAGAAAACCAACTTATGCTTGTTTAAGGGTAAAGGTGAGTTGGGGTGCTGCATAAAACCAGAGATTGAAACGAGCACAGATAAATTCCTTAAGCCAAATATGGAATAGACAAGAGCTACTCCTTGCTCAACGAAATGGACTCAACACCGCATATTAAACGCCTAAGAATGTACCTGACTCTTAAGTATCTTAAAACCTATGGATTGCTATGTCTCCGAAAGAGAATCAAGCATGTGTACAGGGACATAAACGCAGCAGTGATAGGATTGGAGAGGTTCGGTGAGCAAATGAAGACCCTTTGAAGTCATATTGCATGGTACCCATTCCACGGGTTTCAACTACCCAGGTTTAAGGTATTCTTCCTTCAGCTAAAACATGCATGTGGAACCTAGAGTATGATCAACCATGTGATCGGGAGACGTGTTCAAATATGTCTCAGTTTTCGTACCCTGGTACTCGGGTGCAACATTCCAGACGCTTTACTAACACTCTCCCGACTTGGAGAGTCAGTCCCTTTAACCTCCTGTTTGGCCCAGTTTGCAATTTCTGCGGAAGATGAACAGGAATAGCGAGAACCAATGAGAGACTAGCTGGAGGTGTCTGGACGGGCAAATTTAACTCTCATTTCCCACCAGGAAGAGGAAATAACCAAAGGCTCAGCGTGCCGTGCCGGAACCAGATTAGGGCCTGAAGCCATCCTGCGGTGTTGCGGCCAGCTCACAAGAAAACGAGTTGAAGAAAGGAGCTCAGGGGCACTGTAATTCACAAACCTGCAGAGTTATAAATGACAACTATCGTCCAAAAATATACTGAAGTAAGGCTGCCAAGAGGACTTGAAAGCGGGGCAGAATTGCAAGAAACCGATTTCAGGAGGTAGACTGGAATTGCATTAAAAGCATAGGAAAAGAGGCAGAACGTCCACAATGATGCACTTGGCCAAAAAGCGCATATGCGTTTTTTCCTGAATATATTCAGGAAAAAACGCATACGCCCTTTTTGGCCAACCAAGCAAGCTTGCAAAGGAAATCTGCACTACAATGAAGTCTGACTTCCCCCCGGTCAAAAGGGCCATCTGAAAAAAGTGTAAAATCCAGAAAGGCAGGACAGGCCATGGAGAACTGGGAGCCTTGTTATGCTGATGGGCGGGATGTCAATTGCCAACAGACACTCGGGAGAAGTGTATGGTGTTTCCTGAAACATCTAAAAAACAAAGCAACAGAGCCTAGGGCACTTCCACTTATGGTCCTATAGCTTAGGGAAATTAAAATCAAAAAGATACAGCCACCCCAATGTTTGGGACACCTCTGTTTACAAGAACCTCGTTTACCGTACAAGTTCAATATCACAGAAAGTGAAAAATGGATAAAGAACTTGTGGTACTTACGTACAATGCAGTATCACTCAGCAGTGAAATCTATGTCATCAGGCCCGTAGCAGCACAATGAGTGGATTCAGGTACGATGATTCTAACTGAAATAAGTCACACAGAAAAAGAAACATCATAAGATATCAGTAATACACGGAATGTAAACTTGGCTACACAGGAACTGAATTACAGAACAGAACAGGGTCTCAAATTTAGAAAACCAACTTATGCTTGTTTAAGGGTAAAGGTGAGTTGGGGTGCTGCATAAAACCAGAGATTGAAACGAGCACAGATAAATTCCTTAAGCCAAATATGGAATAGACAAGAGCTACTCCTTGCTCAACGAAATGGACTCAACACCGCATATTAAACGCCTAAGAATGTACCTGACTCTTAAGTATCTTAAAACCTATGGATTGCTATGTCTCCGAAAGAGAATCAAGCATGTGTACAGGGACATAAACGAAGCAGTGATAGGATTGGAGAGGTTCGGTGAGCAAATGAAGACCCTTTGAAGTCATATTGCATGGTACCCATTCCACGGGTTTCAACTACCCAGGTTTAAGGTATTCTTCCTTCAGCTAAAACATGCATGTGGAACCTAGAGTATGATCAACCATGTGATCGGGAGACGTGTTCAAATATGTCTCAGTTTTCGTACCCTGGTACTCGGGTGCAACATTCCAGACGCTTTACTAACACTCTCCCGACTTGGAGAGTCAGTCCCTTTAACCTCCTGTTTGGCCCAGTTTGCAATTTCTGCGGAAGATGAACAGGAATAGCGAGAACCAATGAGAGACTAGCTGGAGGTGTCTGGACGGGCAAATTTAACTCTCATTTCCCACCAGGAAGAGGAAATAACCAAAGGCTCAGCGTGCCGTGCCGGAACCAGATTAGGGCCTGAAGCCATCCTGCGGTGTTGCGGCCAGATCACAAGAAAACGAGTTGAAGAAAGGAGCTCAGGGGCACTGTAATTCACAAAACTGCAGAGTTATAAATGACAACTATCGTCCAAAAATATACTGAAGTAAGGCTGCCAAGAGGACTTGAAAGCGGGGCAGAATTGCAAGAAACCGATTTCAGGAGGTAGACTGGAATTGCATTGAAAGCATAGGAAAAGAGGCAGAACGTCCACAATGATGCACTTGGCCAAAAAGCGCATATGCGTTTTTTCCTGAATATATTCAGGAAAAAACGCATACGCCCTTTTTGGCCAACCAAGCAAGCTTGCAAAGGAAATCTGCACTACAATGAAGTCTCACTTCCCCCCGGTCAAAAGGGCCATCTGAAAAAAGTGTAAAATCCAGAAAGGCAGGACAGGCCATGGAGAACTGGGAGCCTTGTTATGCTGATGGGCGGGATGTCAATTGCCAACAGACACTCGGGAGAAGTGTATGGTGTTTCCTGAAACATCTAAAAAACAAAGCAACAGAGCCTAGGGCACTTCCACTTATGGTCCTATAGCTTAGGGAAATTAAAATCAAAAAGATACAGCCACCCCAATGTTTGGGACGCCTCTGTTTACAAGAACCTCGTTTACCGTACAAGTTCAATATCACAGAAAGTGAAAAATGGATAAAGAACTTGTGGTACTTACGTACAATGCAGTATCACTCAGCAGTGAAATCTATGTCATCAGGCCCGTAGCAGCACAATGAGTGGATTCAGGTACGATGATTCTAACTGAAATAAGTCACACAGAAAAAGAAACATCATAAGATATCAGTAATACACGGAATGTAAACTTGGCTACACAGGAACTGAATTACAGAACAGAACAGGGTCTCAAATTTAGAAAACCAACTTATGCTTGTTTAAGGGTAAAGGTGAGTTGGGGTGCTGCATAAAACCAGAGATTGAAATGAGCACAGATAAAGTTCCTTAAGCCAAATATGGAATAGACAAGAGCTACTCCTTGCTCAACGAAATGGACTCAACACCGCATATTAAACGCCTAAGAATGTACCTGACTCTTAAGTATCTTAAAACCTATGGATTGCTATGTCTCCGAAAGAGAATCAAGCATGTGTACAGGGACATAAACGCAGCAGTGATAGGATTGGAGAGGTTCGGTGAGCAAATGAAGACCCTTTGAAGTCATATTGCATGGTACCCATTCCACGGGTTTCAACTACCCAGGTTTAAGGTATTCTTCCTTCAGCTAAAACATGCATGTGGAACCTAGAGTATGATCAACCATGTGATCGGGAGACGTGTTCAAATATGTCTCAGTTTTCGTACCCTGGTACTCGGGTGCAACATTCCAGACGCTTTACTAACACTCTCCCGACTTGGAGAGTCAGTCCCTTTAACCTCCTGTTTGGCCCAGTTTGCAATTTCTGCGGAAGATGAACAGGAATAGCGAGAACCAATGAGAGACTAGCTGGAGGTGTCTGGACGGGCAAATTTAACTCTCATTTCCCACCAGGAAGAGGAAATAACCAAAGGCTCAGCGTGCCGTGCCGGAACCAGATTAGGGCCTGAAGCCATCCTGCGGTGTTGCGGCCAGCTCACAAGAAAACGAGTTGAAGAAAGGAGCTCAGGGGCACTGTAATTCACAAACCTGCAGAGTTATAAATGACAGCTATCGTCCAAAAATATACTGAAGTAAGGCTGCCAAGAGGACTTGAAAGCGGGGCAGAATTGCAGGAAACCGATTTCAGGAGGTAGACTGGAATTGCATTGAAAGCATAGGAAAAGAGGCAGAACGTCCACAATGATGCACTTGGCCAAAAAGGGCGTACGCGTTTTTTCCTGAATATATTCAGGAAAAAACGCGTACGCCCTTTTTGGCCAACCAAGCAAGCTTGCAAAGGAAATATGCACTACAATGAAGTCTCACTTCCCCCCCCCCCCCCCCGGACAAAAGGGCCATCTGAAAAAAGTGTAAAATCCAGAAAGGCAGGACAGGCCATGGAGAACTGGGAGCCTTGTTATGCTGATGGGCGGGATGTCAATTGCCAACAGACACTCGGGAGAAGTGTATGGTGTTTCCTGAAACATCTAAAAAACAAAGCAACAGAGCCTAGGGCACTTCCACTTATGGTCCTATAGCTTAGGGAAATTAAAATCAAAAAGATACAGTCACCCCAACGTTTGGGACGCCTCTGTTTACAAGAACCTCGTTTACCGTACAAGTTCAATATCACAGAAAGTGAAAAATGGATAAAGAACTTGTGGTACTTACGTACAATGCAGTATCACTCAGCAGTGAAATCTATGTCATCAGGCCCGTAGCAGCACAATGAGTGGATTCAGGTACGATGATTCTAACTGAAATAAGTCACACAGAAAAAGAAACATCATAAGATATCAGTAATACACGGAATGTAAACTTGGCTACACAGGAACTGAATTACAGAACAGAACAGGGTCTCACATTTAGAAAACCAACTTATGCTTGTTTAAGGGTAAAGGTGAGTTGGGGTGCTGCATAAAACCAGAGATTGAAATGAGCACAGATAAAGTTCCTTAAGCCAAATATGGAATAGACAAGAGCTACTCCTTGCTCAACGAAATGGACTCAACACCGCATATTAAACGCCTAAGAATGTACCTGACTCTTAAGTATCTTAAAACCTATGGATTGCTATGTCTCCGAAAGAGAATCAAGCATGTGTACAGGGACATAAACGCAGCAGTGATAGGATTGGAGAGGTTCGGTGAGCAAATGAAGACCCTTTGAAGTCATATTGCATGGTACCCATTCCACGGGTTTCAACTACCCAGGTTTAAGGTATTCTTCCTTCAGCTAAAACATGCATGTGGAACCTAGAGTATGATCAACCATGTGATCGGGAGACGTGTTCAAATATGTCTCAGTTTTCGTACCCTGGTACTCGGGTGCAACATTCCAGACGCTTTACTAACACTCTCCCGACTTGGAGAGTCAGTCCCTTTAACCTCCTGTTTGGCCCAGTTTGCAATTTCTGCGGAAGATGAACAGGAATAGCGAGAACCAATGAGAGACTAGCTGGAGGTGTCTGGACGGGCAAATTTAACTCTCATTTCCCACCAGGAAGAGGAAATAACCAAAGGCTCAGCGTGCCGTGCCGGAACCAGATTAGGGCCTGAAGCCATCCTGCGGTGTTGCGGCCAGCTCACAAGAAAACGAGTTGAAGAAAGGAGCTCAGGGGCACTGTAATTCACAAACCTGCAGAGTTATAAATGACAACTATCGTCCAAAAATATACTGAAGTAAGGCTGCCAAGAGGACTTGAAAGCGGGGCAGAATTGCAGGAAACCGATTTCAGGAGGTAGACTGGAATTGCATTGAAAGCATAGGAAAAGAGGCAGAACGTCCACAATGATGCACTTGGCCAAAAAGGGCGTATGCGTTTTTTCCTGAATATATTCAGGAAAAAACGCATACGCCCTTTTTGGCCAACCAAGCAAGCTTGCAAAGGAAATCTGCACTACAATGAAGTCTCACTTCCCCCCGGTCAAAAGGGCCATCTGAAAAAAGTGTAAAATCCAGAAAGGCAGGACAGGCCATGGAGAACTGGGAGCCTTGTTATGCTGATGGGCGGGATGTAAATTGCCAACAGACACTCGGGAGAAGTGTATGGTGTTTCCTGAAACATCTAAAAAACAAAGCAACAGAGCCTAGGGCACTTCCACTTATGGTCCTATAGCTTAGGGAAATTAAAATCAAAAAGATACAGCCACCCCAATGTTTGGGACGCCTCTGTTTACAAGAACCTCGTTTACCGTACAAGTTCAATATCACAGAAAGTGAAAAATGGATAAAGAACTTGTGGTACTTACGTACAATGCAGTATCACTCAGCAGTGAAATCTATGTCATCAGGCCCGTAGCAGCACAATGAGTGGATTCAGGTACGATGATTCTAACTGAAATAAGTCACACAGAAAAAGAAACATCATAAGATATCAGTAATACACGGAATGTAAACTTGGCTACACAGGAACTGAATTACAGAACAGAACAGGGTCTCAAATTTAGAAAACCAACTTATGCTTGTTTAAGGGTAAAGGTGAGTTGGGGTGCTGCATAAAACCAGAGATTGAAATGAGCACAGATAAATTCCTTAAGCCAAATATGGAATAGACAAGAGCTACTCCTTGCTCAACGAAATGGACTCAACACCGCATATTAAACGCCTAAGAATGTACCTGACTCTTAAGTATCTTAAAACCTATGGATTGCTATGTCTCCGAAAGAGAATCAAGCATGTGTACAGGGACATAAACGCAGCAGTGATAGGATTGGAGAGGTTCGGTGAGCAAATGAAGACCCTTTGAAGTCATATTGCATGGTACCCATTCCACGGGTTTCAACTACCCAGGTTTAAGGTATTCTTCCTTCAGCTAAAACATGCATGTGGAACCTAGAGTATGATCAACCATGTGATCGGGAGACGTGTTCAAATATGTCTCAGTTTTCGTACCCTGGTACTCGGGTGCAACATTCCAGACGCTTTACTAACACTCTCCCGACTTGGAGAGTCAGTCCCTTTAACCTCCTGTTTGGCCCAGTTTGCA
Organism: Globicephala melas; assembly: GCF_963455315.2. Classification (NCBI taxonomy): domain Eukaryota; kingdom Metazoa; phylum Chordata; class Mammalia; order Artiodactyla; family Delphinidae; genus Globicephala; species Globicephala melas. The sequence continues at coordinate 548,782 of NW_027207297.1, read as the reverse complement.
ATTTCTGCGGAAGATGAACAGGAATAGCGAGAACCAATGAGAGACTAGCTGGAGGTGTCTGGACGGGCAAATTTAACTCTCATTTCCCACCAGGAAGAGGAAATAACCAAAGGCTCAGCGTGCCGTGCCGGAACCAGATTAGGGCCTGAAGCCATCCTGCGGTGTTGCGGCCAGCTCACAAGAAAACGAGTTGAAGAAAGGAGCTCAGGGGCACTGTAATTCACAAACCTGCAGAGTTATAAATGACAACGATCGTCCAAAAATATACTGAAGTAAGGCTGCCAAGAGGACTTGAAAGCGGGGCAGAATTGCAGGAAACCGATTTCAGGAGGTAGACTGGAATTGCATTGAAAGCATAGGAAAAGAGGCAGAACGTCCACAATGATGCACTTGGCCAAAAAGGGCGTATGCGTTTTTTCCTGAATATATTCAGGAAAAAACACATACGCCCTTTTTGGCCAACCAAGCAAGCTTGCAAAGGAAATCTGCACTACAATGAAGTCTCACTTCCCCCCGGTCAAAAGGGCCATCTGAAAAAAGTGTAAAATCCAGAAAGGCAGGACAGGCCATGGAGAACTGGGAGCCTTGTTATGCTGATGGGCGGGATGTAAATTGCCAACAGACACTCGGGAGAAGTGTATGGTGTTTCCTGAAACATCTAAAAAACAAAGCAACAGAGCCTAGGGCACTTCCACTTATGGTCCTATAGCTTAGGGAAATTAAAATCAAAAAGATACAGCCACCCCAATGTTTGGGACGCCTCTGTTTACAAGAACCTCGTTTACCGTACAAGTTCAATATCACAGAAAGTGAAAAATGGATAAAGAACTTGTGGTACTTACGTACAATGCAGTATCACTCAGCAGTGAAATCTATGTCATCAGGCCCGTAGCAGCACAATGAGTGGATTCAGGTACGATGATTCTAACTGAAATAAGTCACACAGAAAAAGAAACATCATAAGATATCAGTAATACACGGAATGTAAACTTGGCTACACAGGAACTGAATTACAGAACAGAACAGGGTCTCAAATTTAGAAAACCAACTTATGCTTGTTTAAGGGTAAAGGTGAGTTGGGGTGCTGCATAAAACCAGAGATTGAAATGAGCACAGATAAAGTTCCTTAAGCCAAATATGGAATAGACAAGAGCTACTCCTTGCTCAACGAAATGGACTCAACACCGCATATTAAACGCCTAAGAATGTACCTGACTCTTAAGTATCTTAAAACCTATGGATTGCTATGTCTCCGAAAGAGAATCAAGCATGTGTACAGGGACATAAACGCAGCAGTGATAGGATTGGAGAGGTTCGGTGAGCAAATGAAGACCCTTTGAAGTCATATTGCATGGTACCCATTCCACGGGTTTCAACTACCCAGGTTTAAGGTATTCTTCCTTCAGCTAAAACATGCATGTGGAACCTAGAGTATGATCAACCATGTGATCGGGAGACGTGTTCAAATATGTCTCAGTTTTCGTACCCTGGTACTCGGGTGCAACATTCCAGACGCTTTACTAACACTCTCCCGACTTGGAGAGTCAGTCCCTTTAACCTCCTGTTTGGCCCAGTTTGCAATTTCTGCGGAAGATGAACAGGAATAGCGAGAACCAATGAGAGACTAGCTGGAGGTGTCTGGACGGGCAAATTTAACTCTCATTTCCCACCAGGAAGAGGAAATAACCAAAGGCTCAGCGTGCCGTGCCGGAACCAGATTAGGGCCTGAAGCCATCCTGCGGTGTTGCGGCCAGCTCACAAGAAAACGAGTTGAAGAAAGGAGCTCAGGGGCACTGTAATTCACAAACCTGCAGAGTTATAAATGACAACTATCGTCCAAAAATATACTGAAGTAAGGCTGCCAAGAGGACTTGAAAGCGGGGCAGAATTGCAAGAAACCGATTTCAGGAGGTAGACTGGAATTGCATTAAAAGCATAGGAAAAGAGGCAGAACGTCCACAATGATGCACTTGGCCAAAAAGCGCATATGCGTTTTTTCCTGAATATATTCAGGAAAAAACGCATACGCACTTTTTGGCCAACCAAGCAAGCTTGCAAAGGAAATCTGCACTACAATGAAGTCTGACTTCCCCCCGGTCAAAAGGGCCATCTGAAAAAAGTGTAAAATCCAGAAAGGCAGGACAGGCCATGGAGAACTGGGAGCCTTGTTATGCTGATGGGCGGGATGTCAATTGCCAACAGACACTCGGGAGAAGTGTATGGTGTTTCCTGAAACATCTAAAAAACAAAGCAACAGAGCCTAGGGCACTTCCACTTATGGTCCTATAGCTTAGGGAAATTAAAATCAAAAAGATACAGCCACCCCAATGTTTGGGACACCTCTGTTTACAAGAACCTCGTTTACCGTACAAGTTCAATATCACAGAAAGTGAAAAATGGATAAAGAACTTGTGGTACTTACGTACAATGCAGTATCACTCAGCAGTGAAATCTATGTCATCAGGCCCGTAGCAGCACAATGAGTGGATTCAGGTACGATGATTCTAACTGAAATAAGTCACACAGAAAAAGAAACATCATAAGATATCAGTAATACACGGAATGTAAACTTGGCTACACAGGAACTGAATTACAGAACAGAACAGGGTCTCAAATTTAGAAAACCAACTTATGCTTGTTTAAGGGTAAAGGTGAGTTGGGGTGCTGCATAAAACCAGAGATTGAAATGAGCACAGATAAAGTTCCTTAAGCCAAATATGGAATAGACAAGAGCTACTCCTTGCTCAACGAAATGGACTCAACACCGCATATTAAACGCCTAAGAATGTACCTGACTCTTAAGTATCTTAAAACCTATGGATTGCTATGTCTCCGAAAGAGAATCAAGCATGTGTACAGGGACATAAACGCAGCAGTGATAGGATTGGAGAGGTTCGGTGAGCAAATGAAGACCCTTTGAAGTCATATTGCATGGTACCCATTCCACGGGTTTCAACTACCCAGGTTTAAGGTATTCTTCCTTCAGCTAAAACATGCATGTGGAACCTAGAGTATGATCAACCATGTGATCGGGAGACGTGTTCAAATATGTCTCAGTTTTCGTACCCTGGTACTCGGGTGCAACATTCCAGACGCTTTACTAACACTCTCCCGACTTGGAGAGTCAGTCCCTTTAACCTCCTGTTTGGCCCAGTTTGCAATTTCTGCGGAAGATGAACAGGAATAGCGAGAACCAATGAGAGACTAGCTGGAGGTGTCTGGACGGGCAAATTTAACTCTCATTTCCCACCAGGAAGAGGAAATAACCAAAGGCTCAGCGTGCCGTGCCGGAACCAGATTAGGGCCTGAAGCCATCCTGCGGTGTTGCGGCCAGCTCACAAGAAAACGAGTTGAAGAAAGGAGCTCAGGGGCACTGTAATTCACAAACCTGCAGAGTTATAAATGACAGCTATCGTCCAAAAATATACTGAAGTAAGGCTGCCAAGAGGACTTGAAAGCGGGGCAGAATTGCAGGAAACCGATTTCAGGAGGTAGACTGGAATTGCATTGAAAGCATAGGAAAAGAGGCAGAACGTCCACAATGATACACTTGGCCAAAAAGGGCGTACGCGTTTTTTCCTGAATATATTCAGGAAAAAACGCGTACGCCCTTTTTGGCCAACCAAGCAAGCTTGCAAAGGAAATCTGCACTACAATGAAGTCTCACTTCCCCCCCCCCCCGGACAAAAGGGCCATCTGAAAAAAGTGTAAAATCCAGAAAGGCAGGACAGGCCATGGAGAACTGGGAGCCTTGTTATGCTGATGGGCGGGATGTCAATTGCCAACAGACACTCGGGAGAAGTGTATGGTGTTTCCTGAAACATCTAAAAAACAAAGCAACAGAGCCTAGGGCACTTCCACTTATGGTCCTATAGCTTAGGGAAATTAAAATCAAAAAGATACAGTCACCCCAACGTTTGGGACGCCTCTGTTTACAAGAACCTCGTTTACCGTACAAGTTCAATATCACAGAAAGTGAAAAATGGATAAAGAACTTGTGGTACTTACGTACAATGCAGTATCACTCAGCAGTGAAATCTATGTCATCAGGCCCGTAGCAGCACAATGAGTGGATTCAGGTACGATGATTCTAACTGAAATAAGTCACACAGAAAAAGAAACATCATAAGATATCAGTAATACACGGAATGTAAACTTGGCTACACAGGAACTGAATTACAGAACAGAACAGGGTCTCACATTTAGAAAACCAACTTATGCTTGTTTAAGGGTAAAGGTGAGTTGGGGTGCTGCATAAAACCAGAGATTGAAATGAGCACAGATAAAGTTCCTTAAGCCAAATATGGAATAGACAAGAGCTACTCCTTGCTCAACGAAATGGACTCAACACCGCATATTAAACGCCTAAGAATGTACCTGACTCTTAAGTATCTTAAAACCTATGGATTGCTATGTCTCCGAAAGAGAATCAAGCATGTGTACAGGGACATAAACGCAGCAGTGATAGGATTGGAGAGGTTCGGTGAGCAAATGAAGACCCTTTGAAGTCATATTGCATGGTACCCATTCCACGGGTTTCAACTACCCAGGTTTAAGGTATTCTTCCTTCAGCTAAAACATGCATGTGGAACCTAGAGTATGATCAACCATGTGATCGGGAGACGTGTTCAAATATGTCTCAGTTTTCGTACCCTGGTACTCGGGTGCAACATTCCAGACGCTTTACTAACACTCTCCCGACTTGGAGAGTCAGTCCCTTTAACCTCCTGTTTGGCCCAGTTTGCAATTTCTGCGGAAGATGAACAGGAATAGCGAGAACCAATGAGAGACTAGCTGGAGGTGTCTGGACGGGCAAATTTAACTCTCATTTCCCACCAGGAAGAGGAAATAACCAAAGGCTCAGCGTGCCGTGCCGGAACCAGATTAGGGCCTGAAGCCATCCTGCGGTGTTGCGGCCAGCTCACAAGAAAACGAGTTGAAGAAAGGAGCTCAGGGGCACTGTAATTCACAAACCTGCAGAGTTATAAATGACAACTATCGTCCAAAAATATACTGAAGTAAGGCTGCCAAGAGGACTTGAAAGCGGGGCAGAATTGCAGGAAACCGATTTCAGGAGGTAGACTGGAATTGCATTGAAAGCATAGGAAAAGAGGCAGAACGTCCACAATGATGCACTTGGCCAAAAAGGGCGTATGCGTTTTTTCCTGAATATATTCAGGAAAAAACGCATACGCCCTTTTTGGCCAACCAAGCAAGCTTGCAAAGGAAATCTGCACTACAATGAAGTCTCACTTCCCCCCGGTCAAAAGGGCCATCTGAAAAAAGTGTAAAATCCAGAAAGGCAGGACAGGCCATGGAGAACTGGGAGCCTTGTTATGCTGATGGGCGGGATGTAAATTGCCAACAGACACTCGGGAGAAGTGTATGGTGTTTCCTGAAACATCTAAAAAACAAAGCAACAGAGCCTAGGGCACTTCCACTTATGGTCCTATAGCTTAGGGAAATTAAAATCAAAAAGATACAGCCACCCCAATGTTTGGGACGCCTCTGTTTACAAGAACCTCGTTTACCGTACAAGTTCAATATCACAGAAAGTGAAAAATGGATAAAGAACTTGTGGTACTTACGTACAATGCAGTATCACTCAGCAGTGAAATCTATGTCATCAGGCCCGTAGCAGCACAATGAGTGGATTCAGGTACGATGATTCTAACTGAAATAAGTCACACAGAAAAAGAAACATCATAAGATATCAGTAATACACGGAATGTAAACTTGGCTACACAGGAACTGAATTACAGAACAGAACAGGGTCTCAAATTTAGAAAACCAACTTATGCTTGTTTAAGGGTAAAGGTGAGTTGGGGTGCTGCATAAAACCAGAGATTGAAATGAGCACAGATAAATTCCTTAAGCCAAATATGGAATAGACAAGAGCTACTCCTTGCTCAACGAAATGGACTCAACACCGCATATTAAACGCCTAAGAATGTACCTGACTCTTAAGTATCTTAAAACCTATGGATTGCTATGTCTCCGAAAGAGAATCAAGCATGTGTACAGGGACATAAACGCAGCAGTGATAGGATTGGAGAGGTTCGGTGAGCAAATGAAGACCCTTTGAAGTCATATTGCATGGTACCCATTCCACGGGTTTCAACTACCCAGGTTTAAGGTATTCTTCCTTCAGCTAAAACATGCATGTGGAACCTAGAGTATGATCAACCATGTGATCGGGAGACGTGTTCAAATATGTCTCAGTTTTCGTACCCTGGTACTCGGGTGCAACATTCCAGACGCTTTACTAACACTCTCCCGACTTGGAGAGTCAGTCCCTTTAACCTCCTGTTTGGCCCAGTTTGCAATTTCTGCAGAAGATGAACAGGAATAGCGAGAACCAATGAGAGACTAGCTGGAGGTGTCTGGACGGGCAAATTTAACTCTCATTTCCCACCAGGAAGAGGAAATAACCAAAGGCTCAGCGTGCCGTGCCGGAACCAGATTAGGGCCTGAAGCCATCCTGCGGTGTTGCGGCCAGCTCACAAGAAAACGAGTTGAAGAAAGGAGCTCAGGGGCACTGTAATTCACAAACCTGCAGAGTTATAAATGACAGCTATCGTCCAAAAATATACTGAAGTAAGGCTGCCAAGAGGACTTGAAAGCGGGGCAGAATTGCAGGAAACCGATTTCAGGAGGTAGACTGGAATTGCATTGAAAGCATAGGAAAAGAGGCAGAACGTCCACAATGATGCACTTGGCCAAAAAGGGCGTATGCGTTTTTTCCTGAATATATTCAGGAAAAAACGCATACGCCCTTTTTGGCCAACCAAGCAAGCTTGCAAAGGAAATCTGCACTACAATGAAGTCTCACTTCCCCCCGGTCAAAAGGGCCATCTGAAAAAAGTGTAAAATCCAGAAAGGCAGGACAGGCCATGGAGAACTGGGAGCCTTGTTATGCTGATGGGCGGGATGTAAATTGCCAACAGACACTCGGGAGAAGTGTATGGTGTTTCCTGCAACATCTAAAAAACAAAGCAACAGAGCCTAGGGCACTTCCACTTATGGTCCTATAGCTTAGGGAAATTAAAATCAAAAAGATACAGCCACCCCAATGTTTGGGACGCCTCTGTTTACAAGAACCTCGTTTACCGTACAAGTTCAATATCACAGAAAGTGAAAAATGGATAAAGAACTTGTGGTACTTACGTACAATGCAGTATCACTCAGCAGTGAAATCTATGTCATCAGGCCCGTAGCAGCACAATGAGTGGATTCAGTTACGATGATTCTAACTGAAATAAGTCACACAGAAAAAGAAACATCATAAGATATCAGTAATACACAGAATGTAAACTTGGCTACACAGGAACTGAATTACAGAACAAAACAGGCTCTCAAATTTAGAAAACCAACTTATGCTTGTTTAAGGGTAAAGGTGAGTTGGGGTGCTGCATAAAACCAGAGATTGAAATGAGCACAGATAAAGTTCCTTAAGCCAAATATGGAATAGACAAGAGCTACTCCTTGCTCAACGAAATGGACTCAACACCGCATATTAAACGCCTAAGAATGTACCTGACTCTTAAGTATCTTAAAACCTATGGATTGCTATGTCTCCGAAAGAGAATCAAGCATGTGTACAGGGACATAAACGCAGCAGTGATAGGATTGGAGAGGTTCGGTGAGCAAATGAAGACCCTTTGAAGTCATATTGCATGGTACCCATTCCAAGGGTTTCAACTACCCAGGTTTAAGGTATTCTTCCTTCAGCTAAAACATGCATGTGGAACCTAGAGTATGATCAACCATGTGATCGGGAGACGTGTTCAAATATGTCTCAGTTTTCGTACCCTGGTACTCGGGTGCAACATTCCAGACGCTTTACTAACACTCTCCCGACTTGGAGAGTCAGTCCCTTTAACCTCCTGTTTGGCCCAGTTTGCAATTTCTGCGGAAGATGAACAGGAATAGCGAGAACCAATGAGAGACTAGCTGGAGGTGTCTGGACGGGCAAATTTAACTCTCATTTCCCACCAGGAAGAGGAAATAACCAAAGGCTCAGCGTGCCGTGCCGGAACCAGATTAGGGCCTGAAGCCATCCTGCGGTGTTGCGGCCAGCTCACAAGAAAACGAGTTGAAGAAAGGAGCTCAGGGGCACTGTAATTCACAAACCTGCAGAGTTATAAATGACAACTATCGTCCAAAAATATACTGAAGTAAGGCTGCCAAGAGGACTTGAAAGCGGGGCAGAATTGCAGGAAACCGATTTCAGGAGGTAGACTGGAATTGCATTGAAAGCATAGGAAAAGAGGCAGAACGTCCACAATGATGCACTTGGCCAAAAAGGGCGTATGCGTTTTTTCCTGAATATATTCAGGAAAAAACGCATACGCCCTTTTTGGCCAACCAAGCAAGCTTGCAAAGGAAATCTGCACTACAATGAAGTCTCACTTCCCCCCGGTCAAAAGGGCCATCTGAAAAAAGTGTAAAATCCAGAAAGGCAGGACAGGCCATGGAGAACTGGGAGCCTTGTTATGCTGATGGGCGGGATGTAAACTGCCAACAGACACTCGGGAGAAGTGTATGGTGTTTCCTGAAACATTTAAAAAACAAAGCAACAGAGCCTAGGCCACTTCCACTTATGGTCCTATAGCTTAGGGAAATTAAAATCAAAAAGACACAGCCACCCCAATGTTTGGGACGCCTCTGTTTACAAGAACCTCGTTTACCGTACAAGTTCAATATCACAGAAAGTGAAAAATGGATAAAGAACTTGTGGTACTTACGTACAATGCAGTATCACTCAGCAGTGAAATCTATGTCATCAGGCCCGTAGCAGCACAATGAGTGGATTCAGGTACGATGATTCTAACTGAAATAAGTCACACAGAAAAAGAAACATCATAAGATATCAGTAATACACGGAATGTAAACTTGGCTACACAGGAACTGAATTACAGAACAGAACAGGGTCTCAAATTTAGAAAACCAACTTATGCTTGTTTAAGGGTAAAGGTGAGTTGGGGTGCTGCATAAAACCAGAGATTGAAATGAGCACAGATAAAGTTCCTTAAGCCAAATATGGAATAGACAAGAGCTACTCCTTGCTCAACGAAATGGACTCAACACCGCATATTAAACGCCTAAGAATGTACCTGACTCTTAAGTATCTTAAAACCTATGGATTGCTATGTCTCCGAAAGAGAATCAAGCATGTGTACAGGGACATAAACGCAGCAGTGATAGGATTGGAGAGGTTCGGTGAGCAAATGAAGACCCTTTGAAGTCATATTGCATGGTACCCATTCCACGGGTTTCAACTACCCAGGTTTAAGGTATTCTTCCTTCAGCTAAAACATGCATGTGGAACCTAGAGTATGATCAACCATGTGATCGGGAGACGTGTTCAAATATGTCTCAGTTTTCGTACCCTGGTACTCGGGTGCAACATTCCAGACGCTTTACTAACACTCTCCCGACTTGGAGAGTCAGTCCCTTTAACCTCCTGTTTGGCCCAGTTTGCAATTTCTGCGGAAGATGAACAGGAATAGCGAGAACCAATGAGAGACTAGCTGGAGGTGTCTGGACGGGCAAATTTAACTCTCATTTCCCACCAGGAAGAGGAAATAACCAAAGGCTCAGCATGCCGTGCCGGAACCAGATTAGGGCCTGAAGCCATCCTGCGGTGTTGCGGCCAGCTCACAAGAAAACGAGTTGAAGAAAGGAGCTCAGGGGCACTGTAATTCACAAACCTGCAGAGTTATAAATGACAGCTATCGTCCAAAAATATACTGAAGTAAGGCTGCCAAGAGGACTTGAAAGCGGGGCAGAATTGCAGGAAACCGATTTCAGGAGGTAGACTGGAATTGCATTGAAAGCATAGGAAAAGAGGCAGAACGTCCACAATGATGCACTTGGCCAAAAAGGGCGTATGCGTTTTTTCCTGAATATATTCAGGAAAAAACGCATACGCCCTTTTTGGCCAACCAAGCAAGCTTGCAAAGGAAATCTGCACTACAATGAAGTCTCACTTCCCCCCGGTCAAAAGGGCCATCTGAAAAAAGTGTAAAATCCAGAAAGGCAGGACAGGCCATGGAGAACTGGGAGCCTTGTTATGCTGATGGGCGGGATGTCAATTGCCAACAGACACTCGGGAGAAGTGTATGGTGTTTCCTGAAACATCTAAAAAACAAAGCAACAGAGCCTAGGGCACTTCCACTTATGGTCCTATAGCTTAGGGAAATTAAAATCAAAAAGATACAGCCACCCCAATGTTTGGGACGCCTCTGTTTACAAGAACCTCGTTTACCGTACAAGTTCAATATCACAGAAAGTGAAAAATGGATAAAGAACTTGTGGTACTTACGTACAATGCAGTATCACTCAGCAGTGAAATCTATGTCATCAGGCCCGTAGCAGCACAATGAGTGGATTCAGGTACGATGATTCTAACTGAAATAAGTCACACAGAAAAAGAAACATCATAAGATATCAGTAATACACAGAATGTAAACTTGGCTACACAGGAACTGAATTACAGAACAAAACAGGCTCTCAAATTTAGAAAACCAACTTATGCTTGTTTAAGGGTAAAGGTGAGTTGGGGTGCTGCATAAAACCAGAGATTGAAATGAGCACAGATAAAGTTCCTTAAGCCAAATATGGAATAGACAAGAGCTACTCCTTGCTCAACGAAATGGACTCAACACCGCATATTAAACGCCTAAGAATGTACCTGACTCTTAAGTATCTTAAAACCTATGGATTGCTATGTCTCCGAAAGAGAATCAAGCATGTGTACAGGGACATAAACGCAGCAGTGATAGGATTGGAGAGGTTCGGTGAGCAAATGAAGACCCTTTGAAGTCATATTGCATGGTACCCATTCCAAGGGTTTCAACTACCCAGGTTTAAGGTATTCTTCCTTCAGCTAAAACATGCATGTGGAACCTAGAGTATGATCAACCATGTGATCGGGAGACGTGTTCAAATATGTCTCAGTTTTCGTACCCTGGTACTCGGGTGCAACATTCCAGACGCTTTACTAACACTCTCCCGACTTGGAGAGTCAGTCCCTTTAACCTCCTGTTTGGCCCAGTTTGCAATTTCTGCGGAAGATGAACAGGAATAGCGAGAACCAATGAGAGACTAGCTGGAGGTGTCTGGACGGGCAAATTTAACTCTCATTTCCCACCAGGAAGAGGAAATAACCAAAGGCTCAGCGTGCCGTGCCGGAACCAGATTAGGGCCTGAAGCCATCCTGCGGTGTTGCGGCCAGCTCACAAGAAAACGAGTTGAAGAAAGGAGCTCAGGGGCACTGTAATTCACAAACCTGCAGAGTTATAAATGACAACTATCGTCCAAAAATATACTGAAGTAAGGCTGCCAAGAGGACTTGAAAGCGGGGCAGAATTGCAGGAAACCGATTTCAGGAGGTAGACTGGAATTGCATTGAAAGCATAGGAAAAGAGGCAGAACGTCCACAATGATGCACTTGGCCAAAAAGCGCGTATGCGTTTTTTCCTGAATATATTCAGGAAAAAACGCATACGCCCTTTTTGGCCAACCAAGCAAGCTTGCAAAGGAAATCTGCACTACAATGAAGTCTCACTTCCCCCCGGTCAAAAGGGCCATCTGAAAAAAGTGTAAAATCCAGAAAGGCAGGACAGGCCATGGAGAACTGGGAGCCTTGTTATGCTGATGGGCGGGATGTAAACTGCCAACAGACACTCGGGAGAAGTGTATGGTGTTTCCTGAAACATCTAAAAAACAAAGCAACAGAGCCTAGGCCACTTCCACTTATGGTCCTATAGCTTAGGGAAATTAAAATCAAAAAGACACAGCCACCCCAATGTTTGGGACGCCTCTGTTTACAAGAACCTCGTTTACCGTACAAGTTCAATATCACAGAAAGTGAAAAATGGATAAAGAACTTGTGGTACTTACGTACAATGCAGTATCACTCAGCAGTGAAATCTATGTCATCAGGCCCGTAGCAGCACAATGAGTGGATTCAGGTACGATGATTCTAACTGAAATAAGTCACACAGAAAAAGAAACATCATAAGATATCAGTAATACACGGAATGTAAACTTGGCTACACAGGAACTGAATTACAGAACAGAACAGGGTCTCACATTTAGAAAACCAACTTATGCTTGTTTAAGGGTAAAGGTGAGTTGGGGTGCTGCATAAAACCAGAGATTGAAATGAGCACAGATAAAGTTCCTTAAGCCAAATATGGAATAGACAAGAGCTACTCCTTGCTCAACGAAATGGACTCAACACCGCATATTAAACGCCTAAGAATGTACCTGACTCTTAAGTATCTTAAAACCTATGGATTGCTATGTCTCCGAAAGAGAATCAAGCATGTGTACAGGGACATAAACGCAGCAGTGATAGGATTGGAGAGGTTCGGTGAGCAAATGAAGACCCTTTGAAGTCATATTGCATGGTACCCATTCCACGGGTTTCAACTACCCAGGTTTAAGGTATTCTTCCTTCAGCTAAAACATGCATGTGGAACCTAGAGTATGATCAACCATGTGATCGGGAGACGTGTTCAAATATGTCTCAGTTTTCGTACCCTGGTACTCGGGTGCAACATTCCAGACGCTTTACTAACACTCTCCCGACTTGGAGAGTCAGTCCCTTTAACCTCCTGTTTGGCCCAGTTTGCAATTTCTGCGGAAGATGAACAGGAATAGCGAGAACCAATGAGAGACTAGCTGGAGGTGTCTGGACGGGCAAATTTAACTCTCATTTCCCACCAGGAAGAGGAAATAACCAAAGGCTCAGCATGCCGTGCCGGAACCAGATTAGGGCCTGAAGCCATCCTGCGGTGTTGCGGCCAGCTCACAAGAAAACGAGTTGAAGAAAGGAGCTCAGGGGCACTGTAATTCACAAACCTGCAGAGTTATAAATGACAGCTATCGTCCAAAAATATACTGAAGTAAGGCTGCCAAGAGGACTTGAAAGCGGGGCAGAATTGCAGGAAACCGATTTCAGGAGGTAGACTGGAATTGCATTGAAAGCATAGGAAAAGAGGCAGAACGTCCACAATGATGCACTTGGCCAAAAAGGGCGTATGCGTTTTTTCCTGAATATATTCAGGAAAAAACGCATACGCCCTTTTTGGCCAACCAAGCAAGCTTGCAAAGGAAATCTGCACTACAATGAAGTCTCACTTCCCCCCGGTCAAAAGGGCCATCTGAAAAAAGTGTAAAATCCAGAAAGGCAGGACAGGCCATGGAGAACTGGGAGCCTTGTTATGCTGATGGGCGGGATGTCAATTGCCAACAGACACTCGGGAGAAGTGTATGGTGTTTCCTGAAACATCTAAAAAACAAAGCAACAGAGCCTAGGGCACTTCCACTTATGGTCCTATAGCTTAGGGAAATTAAAATCAAAAAGATACAGCCACCCCAATGTTTGGGACGCCTCTGTTTACAAGAACCTCGTTTACCGTACAAGTTCAATATCACAGAAAGTGAAAAATGGATAAAGAACTTGTGGTACTTACGTACAATGCAGTATCACTCAGCAGTGAAATCTATGTCATCAGGCCCGTAGCAGCACAATGAGTGGATTCAGGTACGATGATTCTAACTGAAATAAGTCACACAGAAAAAGAAACATCATAAGATATCAGTAATACACAGAATGTAAACTTGGCTACACAGGAACTGAATTACAGAACAAAACAGGCTCTCAAATTTAGAAAACCAACTTATGCTTGTTTAAGGGTAAAGGTGAGTTGGGGTGCTGCATAAAACCAGAGATTGAAATGAGCACAGATAAAGTTCCTTAAGCCAAATATGGAATAGACAAGAGCTACTCCTTGCTCAACGAAATGGACTCAACACCGCATATTAAACGCCTAAGAATGTACCTGACTCTTAAGTATCTTAAAACCTATGGATTGCTATGTCTCCGAAAGAGAATCAAGCATGTGTACAGGGACATAAACGCAGCAGTGATAGGATTGGAGAGGTTCGGTGAGCAAATGAAGACCCTTTGAAGTCATATTGCATGGTACCCATTCCAAGGGTTTCAACTACCCAGGTTTAAGGTATTCTTCCTTCAGCTAAAACATGCATGTGGAACCTAGAGTATGATCAACCATGTGATCGGGAGACGTGTTCAAATATGTCTCAGTTTTCGTACCCTGGTACTCGGGTGCAACATTCCAGACGCTTTACTAACACTCTCCCGACTTGGAGAGTCAGTCCCTTTAACCTCCTGTTTGGCCCAGTTTGCAATTTCTGCGGAAGATGAACAGGAATAGCGAGAACCAATGAGAGACTAGCTGGAGGTGTCTGGACGGGCAAATTTAACTCTCATTTCCCACCAGGAAGAGGAAATAACCAAAGGCTCAGCGTGCCGTGCCGGAACCAGATTAGGGCCTGAAGCCATCCTGCGGTGTTGCGGCCAGCTCACAAGAAAACGAGTTGAAGAAAGGAGCTCAGGGGCACTGTAATTCACAAACCTGCAGAGTTATAAATGACAACTATCGTCCAAAAATATACTGAAGTAAGGCTGCCAAGAGGACTTGAAAGCGGGGCAGAATTGCAGGAAACCGATTTCAGGAGGTAGACTGGAATTGCATTGAAAGCATAGGAAAAGAGGCAGAACGTCCACAATGATGCACTTGGCCAAAAAGGGCGTATGCGTTTTTTCCTGAATATATTCAGGAAAAAACGCATACGCCCTTTTTGGCCAACCAAGCAAGCTTGCAAAGGAAATCTGCACTACAATGAAGTCTCACTTCCCCCCGGTCAAAAGGGCCATCTGAAAAAAGTGTAAAATCCAGAAAGGCAGGACAGGCCATGGAGAACTGGGAGCCTTGTTATGCTGATGGGCGGGATGTAAACTGCCAACAGACACTCGGGAGAAGTGTATGGTGTTTCCTGAAACATCTAAAAAACAAAGCAACAGAGCCTAGGCCACTTCCACTTATGGTCCTATAGCTTAGGGAAATTAAAATCAAAAAGACACAGCCACCCCAATGTTTGGGACGCCTCTGTTTACAAGAACCTCGTTTACCGTACAAGTTCAATATCACAGAAAGTGAAAAATGGATAAAGAACTTGTGGTACTTACGTACAATGCAGTATCACTCAGCAGTGAAATCTATGTCATCAGGCCCGTAGCAGCACAATGAGTGGATTCAGGTACGATGATTCTAACTGAAATAAGTCACACAGAAAAAGAAACATCATAAGATATCAGTAATACACGGAATGTAAACTTGGCTACACAGGAACTGAATTACAGAACAGAACAGGGTCTCAAATTTAGAAAACCAACTTATGCTTGTTTAAGGGTAAAGGTGAGTTGGGGTGCTGCATAAAACCAGAGATTGAAATGAGCACAGATAAAGTTCCTTAAGCCAAATATGGAATAGACAAGAGCTACTCCTTGCTCAACGAAATGGACTCAACACCGCATATTAAACGCCTAAGAATGTACCTGACTCTTAAGTATCTTAAAACCTATGGATTGCTATGTCTCCGAAAGAGAATCAAGCATGTGTACAGGGACATAAACGCAGCAGTGATAGGATTGGAGAGGTTCGGTGAGCAAATGAAGACCCTTTGAAGTCATATTGCATGGTACCCATTCCACGGGTTTCAACTACCCAGGTTTAAGGTATTCTTCCTTCAGCTAAAACATGCATGTGGAACCTAGAGTATGATCAACCATGTGATCGGGAGACGTGTTCAAATATGTCTCAGTTTTCGTACCCTGGTACTCGGGTGCAACATTCCAGACGCTTTACTAACACTCTCCCGACTTGGAGAGTCAGTCCCTTTAACCTCCTGTTTGGCCCAGTTTGCAATTTCTGCGGAAGATGAACAGGAATAGCGAGAACCAATGAGAGACTAGCTGGAGGTGTCTGGACGGGCAAATTTAACTCTCATTTCCCACCAGGAAGAGGAAATAACCAAAGGCTCAGCATGCCGTGCCGGAACCAGATTAGGGCCTGAAGCCATCCTGCGGTGTTGCGGCCAGCTCACAAGAAAACGAGTTGAAGAAAGGAGCTCAGGGGCACTGTAATTCACAAACCTGCAGAGTTATAAATGACAGCTATCGTCCAAAAATATACTGAAGTAAGGCTGCCAAGAGGACTTGAAAGCGGGGCAGAATTGCAGGAAACCGATTTCAGGAGGTAGACTGGAATTGCATTGAAAGCATAGGAAAAGAGGCAGAACGTCCACAATGATGCACTTGGCCAAAAAGGGCGTATGCGTTTTTTCCTGAATATATTCAGGAAAAAACGCATACGCCCTTTTTGGCCAACCAAGCAAGCTTGCAAAGGAAATCTGCACTACAATGAAGTCTCACTTCCCCCCGGTCAAAAGGGCCATCTGAAAAAAGTGTAAAATCCAGAAAGGCAGGACAGGCCATGGAGAACTGGGAGCCTTGTTATGCTGATGGGCGGGATGTCAATTGCCAACAGACACTCGGGAGAAGTGTATGGTGTTTCCTGCAACATCTAAAAAACAAAGCAACAGAGCCTAGGGCACTTCCACTTATGGTCCTATAGCTTAGGGAAATTAAAATCAAAAAGATACAGCCACCCCAATGTTTGGGACGCCTCTGTTTACAAGAACCTCGTTTACCGTACAAGTTCAATATCACAGAAAGTGAAAAATGGATAAAGAACTTGTGGTACTTACGTACAATGCAGTATCACTCAGCAGTGAAATCTATGTCATCAGGCCCGTAGCAGCACAATGAGTGGATTCAGGTACGATGATTCTAACTGAAATAAGTCACACAGAAAAAGAAACATCATAAGATATCAGTAATACACAGAATGTAAACTTGGCTACACAGGAACTGAATTACAGAACAAAACAGGCTCTCAAATTTAGAAAACCAACTTATGCTTGTTTAAGGGTAAAGGTGAGTTGGGGTGCTGCATAAAACCAGAGATTGAAATGAGCACAGATAAAGTTCCTTAAGCCAAATATGGAATAGACAAGAGCTACTCCTTGCTCAACGAAATGGACTCAACACCGCATATTAAACGCCTAAGAATGTACCTGACTCTTAAGTATCTTAAAACCTATGGATTGCTATGTCTCCGAAAGAGAATCAAGCATGTGTACAGGGACATAAACGCAGCAGTGATAGGATTGGAGAGGTTCGGTGAGCAAATGAAGACCCTTTGAAGTCATATTGCATGGTACCCATTCCAAGGGTTTCAATTACCCAGGTTTAAGGTATTCTTCCTTCAGCTAAAACATGCATGTGGAACCTAGAGTATGATCAACCATGTGATCGGGAGACGTGTTCAAATATGTCTCAGTTTTCGTACCCTGGTACTCGGGTGCAACATTCCAGACGCTTTACTAACACTCTCCCGACTTGGAGAGTCAGTCCCTTTAACCTCCTGTTTGGCCCAGTTTGCAATTTCTGCGGAAGATGAACAGGAATAGCGAGAACCAATGAGAGACTAGCTGGAGGTGTCTGGACGGGCAAATTTAACTCTCATTTCCCACCAGGAAGAGGAAATAACCAAAGGCTCAGCGTGCCGTGCCGGAACCAGATTAGGGCCTGAAGCCATCCTGCGGTGTTGCGGCCAGCTCACAAGAAAACGAGTTGAAGAAAGGAGCTCAGGGGCACTGTAATTCACAAACCTGCAGAGTTATAAATGACAACTATCGTCCAAAAATATACTGAAGTAAGGCTGCCAAGAGGACTTGAAAGCGGGGCAGAATTGCAGGAAACCGATTTCAGGAGGTAGACTGCAATTGCATTGAAAGCATAGGAAAAGAGGCAGAACGTCCACAATGATGCACTTGGCCAAAAAGGGCGTATGCGTTTTTTCCTGAATATATTCAGGAAAAAACGCATACGCCCTTTTTGGCCAACCAAGCAAGCTTGCAAACGAAATCTGCACTACAATGAAGTCTCACTTCCCCCCCACTGGTCAAAAGGGCCATCTGAAAAAAGTGTAAAATCCAGAAAGGCAGGACAGGCCATGGAGAACTGGGAGCCTTGTTATGCTGATGGGCGGGATGTCAATTGCCAACAGACACTCGGGAGAAGTGTATGGTGTTTCCTGAAACATCTAAAAAACAAAGCAACAGAGCCTAGGGCACTTCCACTTATGGTCCTATAGCTTAGGGAAATTAAAATCAAAAAGATACAGCCACCCCAATGTTTGGGACGCCTCTGTTTACAAGAACCTCGTTTACCGTACAAGTTCAATATCACAGAAAGTGAAAAATGGATAAAGAACTTGTGGTACTTACGTACAATGCAGTATCACTCAGCAGTGAAATCTATGTCATCAGGCCCGTAGCAGCACAATGAGTGGATTCAGGTACGATGATTCTAACTGAAATAAGTCACACAGAAAAAGAAACATCATAAGATATCAGTAATACACGGAATGTAAACTTGGCTACACAGGAACTGAATTACAGAACAGAACAGGGTCTCACATTTAGAAAACCAACTTATGCTTGTTTAAGGGTAAAGGTGAGTTGGGGTGCTGCATAAAACCAGAGATTGAAATGAGCACAGATAAAGTTCCTTAAGCCAAATATGGAATAGACAAGAGCTACTCCTTGCTCAACGAAATGGACTCAACACCGCATATTAAACGCCTAAGAATGTACCTGACTCTTAAGTATCTTAAAACCTATGGATTGCTATGTCTCCGAAAGAGAATCAAGCATGTGTACAGGGACATAAACGCAGCAGTGATAGGATTGGAGAGGTTCGGTGAGCAAATGAAGACCCTTTGAAGTCATATTGCATGGTACCCATTCCACGGGTTTCAACTACCCAGGTTTAAGGTATTCTTCCTTCAGCTAAAACATGCATGTGGAACCTAGAGTATGATCAACCATGTGATCGGGAGACGTGTTCAAATATGTCTCAGTTTTCGTACCCTGGTACTCGGGTGCAACATTCCAGACGCTTTACTAACACTCTCCCGACTTGGAGAGTCAGTCCCTTTAACCTCCTGTTTGGCCCAGTTTGCAATTTCTGCGGAAGATGAACAGGAATAGCAAGAACCAATGAGAGACTATCTGGAGGTGTCTGGACGGGCAAATTTAACTCTCATTTCCCACCAGGAAGAGGAAATAACCAAAGGCTCAGCGTGCCGTGCCGGAACCAGATTAGGGCCTGAAGCCATCCTGCGGTGTTGCGGCCAGCTCACAAGAAAGCGAGTTGAAGAAAGGAGCTCAGGGGCACTGTAATTCACAAACCTGCAGAGTTATAAATGACAACTATCGTCCAAAAATATACTGAAGTAAGGCTGCCAAGAGGACTTGAAAGCGGGGCAGAATTGCAGGAAACCGATTTCAGGAGGTAGACTGGAATTGCATTGAAAGCATAGGAAAAGAGGCAGAACGTCCACAATGATGCACTTGGCCAAAAAGGGCGTATGCGTTTTTTCCTGAATATATTCAGGAAAAAACGCATACGCCCTTTTTGGCCAACCAAGCAAGCTTGCAAAGGAAATCTGCACTACAATGAAGTCTCACTTCCCCCCGGTCAAAAGGGCCATCTGAAAAAAGTGTAAAATCCAGAAAGGCAGGACAGGCCATGGAGAACTGGGAGCCTTGTTATGCTGATGGGCAGGATGTAAATTGCCACAGACACTCGGGAGAAGTGTATGGTGTTTCCTGAAACATCTAAAAAACAAAGCAACAGAGACTAGGGCACTTCCACTTATGGTCCTATAGCTTAGGGAAATTAAAATCAAAAAGACACAGCCACCCCAAACTTTGGGACGGCTCTGTTTACAACAACCTCGTTTACAGTACAAGTTCAATATCACAGAAAGTGAAAAATGGATAAAGAAGTTGTGGTACTCACATACAATGCAGTATCACTCAGTAATGAAATCTATGTCATCAGGCCCGTATCAGCACAATGAGTGGATTCGGGTATGGTGATTCTAACTGAAATAAGTCACACAGAAAAAGAAACATCAATAAATATCACTAATACACGGAATGTAAACTTGGCTATAGAGGAACTGAATTACAAAACAGAACAGGGTCTCAAATTGAGAAAACCAACTTATGCTTGCTTAAGTGGAAAGTTGAATTGGGGTGCTGCATAAAACCAGAGATTGAAATGAGCACAGATAAAGTTCCTTAAGCCAAATATGGAATAGACAAGAGCTACTCCTTGCTCAACGAAATGACTCAACACCCCATATTAAACAACTAAGAATGTACCTGACTAGTAAGTATCTTAAAACCGATGGATTGCTATGTCTCCGAAAGAGAATCAAGCGTGTGTACAGGGGCATAAACGCAGCAGTGATAGGATTGGAGAGGTTCGGTGAGCAAATGAAGACTCTTTGAAGTCATATTGCATGGTACCCATTACAAGGGTCTCAACTCTCCAGGTTTAAGGTATTCTTCCTTCAGCTAAAACATGCATGTGGAACCCAGAATATGATCAACCGTGTGATAGGGAGACTTGTTCAAATATGTCTCAGTTTTCGTCCCCTGGTACTCGGGTGCAACATTCCCGATGCTTTACTAACACTCTCCCCACTTGGAGAGTCAGTGCCTTTAACCTCCTGTTTGGCCCAGTTTGCAATTTCTGTGGAAGATGAACAGGAATAGGGAGAACCAATGAGAGACTAGCTGGAGGTGCCTGGACGGGCAAAGTTAACTCTCATTTCCCACCAGGAAGAGGAATTAACCAAAGGCTCAGCGTGCCGTGCCGGAACCAGATTAGGGCCTGAAGCTATCCTGCGGTGTTGCGGCCAGCTCAAAAGAAAGCGAGTTGAAGAAAGGAGCTCAGGGGCACTGTAATTCACAAACCTGCAGAGTTATAAATGACAGCTATCGTCCAAAAATATACTGAAGTAAGGCTGCCAAGAGGAGTTGAAAGCGGAGCAGAATTGCAGGAAACTGATTTCAGGAGGTAGACTGGAATTGCATTTAAAGCATAGGAAAAGAGGCAAAATGTCCACAATGATGCACTTGGCCAAAAAGGGAGTATGCGTTTTTTCCTGAATATATTCAGGAAAAAACGCATACTCCCTTTTTGGCCAACCAAGCAAGCTTGCAAAGGAAATCTGCACTACAATGAAGTCTCACTTCCCCCCGGTCAAAAGGGCCATCTGAAAAAAGTGTAAAATCCAGAAAGGCAGGACAGGCCATGGAGAACTGGGAGCCTTGTTATGCTGATGGGCAGGATGTAAATTGCCACAGACACTCGAGAGAAGTGTATGGTGTTTCCTGAAACATCTAAAAAACAAAGCAACAGAGCCTAGGGCACTTCCACTTATGGTCCTATAGCTTAGGGAAATTAAAATCAAAAAGACACAGCCACCCCAAACTTTGGGACGGCTCTGTTTACAACAACCTCGTTTACAGTACAAGTTCAATATCACAGAAAGTGAAAAATGGATAAAGAAGTTGTGGTACTCACATACAATGCAGTATCACTCAGCAATGAAATCTATGTCATCAGGCCCATATCAGCACAATGAGTGGATTCGGGTATGGTGATTCTAACTGAAATAAGTCACACAGAAAAAGAATCATCAATAAATATAACTAATACATGGAATGTAAACTTGGCTGCAGAGGAACTGAATTACAAAACAGAAAAGGGTCTCAAATTGAGAAAACCAACTTATGCTTGCTTAAGGGGAAAGTTGAGTTGGGGTGCTGCATAAAACCAGAGATTGAAATGAGCACAGATAAAGTTCCTTAAGCCAAATATGGAATAGACAAGAGCTACTCCTTGCTCAACGAAATGACTCAACACCCCATATTAAACAATTAAGAATGTACCTGACTAGTAAGTATCTTAAAACCGATGGATTGCTATGTCTCCGAAAGAGAATCAAGCGTGTGTACAGGGGCATAAACGCAGCAGTGATAGGATTGGAGAGGTTCGGTGAGCAAATGAAGACTCTTAGAAGTCATATTGCATGGTACCCATTCCACGGGTTTCAACTACCCAGGTTTAAGATATTCTTCCTTCAGCTAAAACATGCATGTGGAACCTAGAGTATGATCAACCATGTGATTGGGAGACGTGTTCAAATATGTCTCAGTTTTCGTACCCTGGTACTCGGGTGCAACATTCCAGACGCTTTACTAACACTCTCCCAACTTGGAGAGTCAGTCCCTTTAACCTCCTGTTTGGCCCAGTTTGCAATTTCTGCGGAAGATGAACAGGAATAGCGAGAACCAATGAGAGACTAGCTGGAGGTGTCTGGACGGGCAAATTTAACTCTCATTTCCCACCAGGAAGAGGAAATAACCAAAGGCTCAGCGTGCCGTGCCGGAACCAGATTAGGGCCTGAAGCCATCCTGCGGTGTTGCGGCCAGCTCACAAGAAAACGAGTTGAAGAAAGGAGCTCAGGGGCACTGTAATTCACAAACCTGCAGAGTTATAAATGACAGCTATCGTCCAAAAATATACTGAAGTAAGGCTGCCAAGAGGACTTGAAAGCGGGGCAGAATTGCAGGAAACCGATTTCAGGAGGTAGACTGGAATTGCATTGAAAGCATAGGAAAAGAGGCAGAACGTCCACAATGATGCACTTGGCCAAAAAGGGCGTATGCGTTTTTTCCTGAATATATTCAGGAAAAAACGCATACGCCCTTTTTGGCCAACCAAGCAAGCTTGCAAAGGAAATCTGCACTACAATGAAGTCTCACTTCCCCCCGGTCAAAAGGGCCATCTGAAAAAAGTGTAAAATCCAGAAAGGCAGGACAGGCCATGGAGAACTGGGAGCCTTGTTATGCTGATGGGCGGGATGTCAATTGCCAACAGACACTCGGGAGAAGTGTATGGTGTTTCCTGAAACATCTAAAAAACAAAGCAACAGAGCCTAGGGCACTTCCACTTATGGTCCTATAGCTTAGGGAAATTAAAATCAAAAAGATACAGCCACCCCAATGTTTGGGACGTCTCTGTTTACAAGAACCTCGTTTACCGTACAAGTTCAATATCACAGAAAGTGAAAAATGGATAAAGAACTTGTGGTACTTACGTACAATGCAGTATCACTCAGCAGTGAAATCTATGTCATCAGGCCCGTAGCAGCACAATGAGTGGATTCAGGTACGATGATTCTAACTGAAATAAGTCACACAGAAAAAGAAACATCATAAGATATCAGTAATACACGGAATGTAAACTTGGCTACACAGGAACTGAATTACAGAACAGAACAGGGTCTCAAATTTAGAAAACCAACTTATGCTTGTTTAAGGGTAAAGGTGAGTTGGGGTGCTGCATAAAACCAGAGATCGAAATGAGCACAGATAAAGTTCCTTAAGCCAAATATGGAATAGACAAGAGCTACTCCTTGCTCAACGAAATGGACTCAACACCGCATATTAAACGCCTAAGAATGTACCTGACTCTTAAGTATCTTAAAACCTATGGATTGCTATGTCTCCGAAAGAGAATCAAGCATGTGTACAGGGACATAAACGCAGCAGTGATAGGATTGGAGAGGTTCGGTGAGCAAATGAAGACCCTTTGAAGTCATATTGCATGGTACCCATTCCACGGGTTTCAACTACCCAGGTTTAAGGTATTCTTCCTTCAGCTAAAACATGCATGTGGAACCTAGAGTATGATCAACCATGTGATCGGGAGACGTGTTCAAATATGTCTCAGTTTTCGTACCCTGGTACTCGGGTGCAACATTCCAGACGCTTTACTAACACTCTCCCGACTTGGAGAGTCAGTCCCTTTAACCTCCTGTTTGGCCCAGTTTGCAATTTCTGCGGAAGATGGACAGGAATAGCGAGAACCAATGAGAGACTAGCTGGAGGTGTCTGGACGGGCAAATTTAACTCTCATTTCCCACCAGGAAGAGGAAATAACCAAAGGCTCAGCGTGCCGTGCCGGAACCAGATTAGGGCCTGAAGCCATCCTGCGGTGTTGCGGCCAGCCCACAAGAAAGCGAGTTGAAGAAAGGAGCTCAGGGGCACTGTAATTCACAAACCTGCAGAGTTATAAATGACAGCTATCGTCCAAAAATATACTGAAGTAAGGCTGCCAAGAGGACTTGAAAGCGGGGCAGAATTGCAGGAAACCGATTTCAGGAGGTAGACTGCAATTGCATTGAAAGCATAGGAAAAGAGGCAGAACGTCCACAATGATGCACTTGGCCAAAAAGGGCGTATGCGTTTTTTCCTGAATATATTCAGGAAAAAACGCATACGCCCTTTTTGGCCAACCAAGCAAGCTTGCAAAGTAAATCTGCACTACAATGAAGTCTCACTTCCCCCCGGTCAAAAGGGCCATCTGAAAAAAGTGTAAAATCCAGAAAGGCAGGACAGGCCATGGAGAACTGGGAGCCTTGTTATGCTGATGGGCAGGATGTAAATTGCCACAGACACTTGGGAGAAGTGTATGGTGTTTCCTGAAACATCTAAAAAACAAAGCAACAGAGCCTAGGGCACTTCCACTTATGGTCCTATAGCTTAGGGAAATTAAAATCAAAAAGACACAGCCACCCCAAACTTTGGGACGGCTCTGTTTACAACAACCTCGTTTACAGTACAAGTTCAATATCACAGAAAGTGAAAAATGGATAAAGAAGTTGTGGTACTCACATACAATGCAGTATCACTCAGCAATGAAATCTATGTCATCAGGCCCGTAGCAGCACAATGAGTGGATTCGGGTATGGTGATTCTAACTGAAATAAGTCACACAGAAAAAGAAACATCAATAAATATCACTAATACATGGAATGTAAACTTGGATACAGAGGAACTGAATTACAAAACAGAACAGGGTCTCAAATTGAGAAAACCAACTTATGCTTGTTTAAGGGGAAAGTTGAGTTGGGGTGCTGCATAAAACCAGAGATTGAAATGAGCACAGATAAAGTTCCTTAAGCCAAATATGGAATAGACAAGAGCTACTCCTTGCTCAACGAAATGACTCAACACCCCATATTAAACAACTAAGAATGTACCTGACTAGTAAGTATCTTAAAACCGATGGATTGCTATGTCTCCGAAAGAGAATCAAGCGTGTGTACAGGGGCATAAACGCAGCAGTGATAGGATTGGAGAGGTTCGGTGATCAAATGAAGACTCTTTGAAGACATATTGCATGGTACCCATTACACGGGTCTCAACTCTCCAGGTTTAAGGTATTCTTCCTTCAGCTAAAACATGCATGTGGAACCCAGAATATGATCAACCGTGTGATAGGGAGACTTGTTCAAATATGTCTCAGTTTTCGTCCCCTGGTACTCGGGTGCAACATTCCCGATGCTTTACTAACACTCTCCCCACTTGGAGAGTCAGTGCCTTTAACCTCCTGTTTGGCCCAGTTTGCAATTTCTGCGGAAGATGGACAGGAATAGCGAGAACCAATGAGAGACTAGCTGGAGGTGTCTGGACGGGCAAAGTTAACTCTCATTTCCCACCAGGAAGAGGAATTAACCAAAGGCTCAGCGTGCCGTGCCGGAACCAGATTAGGGCCTGAAGCTATCCTGCGGTGTTGCGGCCAGCTCAAAAGAAAGCGAGTTGAAGAAAGGAGCTCAGGGGCACTGTAATTCACAAACCTGCAGAGTTATAAATGACAACGATCGTCCAAAAATATACTGAAGTAAGGCTGCCAAGAGGAGTTGAAAGCGGGGCAGAATTGCAGGAAACCGATTTCAGGAGGTAGACTGGAATTGCATTTAAAGCTTAGGAAAAGAGGCAAAATGTCCACAATGATGCACCTGGCCAAAAAGGGCGTATGCGTTTTTTCCTGAATATATTCAGGAAAAAACGCATACGCCCTTTTTGGCCAACCAAGCAAGCTTGCAAAGGAAATCTGCACTACAATGAAGTCTCACTTCCCCGCGGTCAAAAGGGCCATCTGAAAAAAGTGTAAAATCTAGAAAGGCAGGACAGGCCATGGAGAACTGGGAGCCTTGTTATGCTGATGGGCAGGATGTAAATTGCCACAGACACTCGGGAGAAGTGTATGGTGTTTCCTGAAACATCTAAAAAACAAAGCAACAGAGCCTAGGGCACTTCCACTTATGGTCCTATAGCTTAGGGAAATTAAAATCAAAAAGACACAGCCACCCCAAACTTTGGGACGGCTCTGTTTACAAAAACCTCGTTTACAGTACAAGTTCAATATCACAGAAACTGAAAAATGGATAAAGAAGTTGTGGTACTCACATACAATGCAGTATCACTCAGCAATGAAATGTATGTCATCAGGCCCGTATCAGCACAATGAGTGGATTCGGGTATGGTGATTCTAACTGAAATAAGTCACACAGAAAAAGAAACATCAATAAATATCACTAATACACGGAATGTAAACTTGGCTACAGAGGAACTGAATTACAAAACAGAACAGGGTCTCAAATTGAGAAAACCAACTTATGCTTGCTTAAGGGGAAAGTTGAGTTGGGGTGCTGCATAAAACCAGAGATTGAAATGAGCACAGATAAAGTTCCTTAAGCCAAATATGGAATAGACAAGAGCTACTCCTTGCTCAACGAAATGACTCAACACCCCATATTAAACAATTAAGAATGTACCTGACTAGTAAGTATCTTAAAACCTATGGATTGCTATGTCTCCGAAAGAGAATCAAGCGTGTGTACAGGGGCATAAACGCAGCAGTGATAGGATTGGAGAGGTTCGGTGAGCAAATGAAGACTCTTAGAAGTCATATTGCATGGTACCCATTCCAAGGGTTTCAACTACCCAGGTTTAAGGTATTCTTCCTTCAGCTAAAACATGCATGTGGAACCTAGAGTATGATCAACCATGTGATCGGGAGACGTGTTCAAATATGTCTCAGTTTTCGTACCCTGGTACTCGGGTGCAACATTCCAGACGCTTTACTAACACTCTCCCGACTTGGAGAGTCAGTCCCTTTAACCTCCTGTTTGGCCCAGTTTGCAATTTCTGCGGAAGATGAACAGGAATAGCGAGAACCAATGAGAGACTAGCTGGAGGTGTCTGGACGGGCAAATTTAACTCTCATTTCCCACCAGGAAGAGGAAATAACCAAAGGCTCAGCGTGCCGTGCCAGACCAGATTAGGGCCTGAAGCCATCCTGTGGTGTTGCGGCCAGCTCACAAGAAAACGAGTTGAAGAAAGGAGCTCAGGGGCACTGTAATTCACAAACCTGCAGAGTTATAAATGACAACTATCGTCCAAAAATATACTGAAGTAAGGCTGCCAAGAGGACTTGAAAGCGGGGCAGAATTGCAGGAAACCGATTTCAGGAGGTAGACTGGAATTGCATTGAAAGCATAGGAAAAGAGGCAGAACGTCCACAATGATGCACTTGGCCAAAAAGGGCGTATGCGTTTTTTCCTGAATATATTCAGGAAAAAACGCATACGCCCTTTTTGGCCAACCAAGCAAGCTTGCAAAGGAAATCTGCACTACAATGAAGTCTCACTTCCCCCCGGTCAAAAGGGCCATCTGAAAAAAGTGTAAAATCCAGAAAGGCAGGACAGGCCATGGAGAACTGGGAGCCTTGTTATGCTGATGGGCGGGATGTCAATTGCCAACAGACACTCGGGAGAAGTGTATGGTGTTTCCTGAAACATCTAAAAAACAAAGCAACAGAGCCTAGGGCACTTCCACTTATGGTCCTATAGCTTAGGGAAATTAAAATCAAAAAGATACAGCCACCCCAATGTTTGGGACGCCTCTGTTTACAAGAACCTCGTTTACCGTACAAGTTCAATATCACAGAAAGTGAAAAATGGATAAAGAACTTGTGGTACTTACGTACAATGCAGTATCACTCAGCAGTGAAATCTATGTCATCAGGCCCGTAGCAGCACAATGAGTGGATTCAGGTACGATGATTCTAACTGAAATAAGTCACACAGAAAAAGAAACATCATAAGATATCAGTAATACACGGAATGTAAACTTGGCTACACAGGAACTGAATTACAGAACAGAACAGGGTCTCAAATTTAGAAAACCAACTTATGCTTGTTTAAGGGTAAAGGTGAGTTGGGGTGCTGCATAAAACCAGAGATTGAAATGAGCACAGATAAAGTTCCTTAAGCCAAATATGGAATAGACAAGAGCTACTCCTTGCTCAACGAAATGGACTCAACACCGCATATTAAACGCCTAAGAATGTACCTGACTCTTAAGTATCTTAAAACCTATGGATTGCTATGTCTCCGAAAGAGAATCAAGCATGTGTACAGGGACATAAACGCAGCAGTGATAGGATTGGAGAGGTTCGGTGAGCAAATGAAGACCCTTTGAAGTCATATTGCATGGTACCCATTCCACGGGTTTCAACTACCCAGGTTTAAGGTATTCTTCCTTCAGCTAAAACATGCATGTGGAACCTAGAGTATGATCAACCATGTGATCGGGAGACGTGTTCAAATATGTCTCAGTTTTCGTACCCTGGTACTCGGGTGCAACATTCCAGACGCTTTACTAACACTCTCCCGACTTGGAGAGTCAGTCCCTTTAACCTCCTGTTTGGCCCAGTTTGCAATTTCTGCGGAAGATGAACAGGAATAGCGAGAACCAATGAGAGACTAGCTGGAGGTGTCTGGACGGGCAAATTTAACTCTCATTTCCCACCAGGAAGAGGAAATAACCAAAGGCTCAGCGTGCCGTGCCGGAACCAGATTAGGGCCTGAAGCCATCATGCGGTGTTGCGGCCAGCTCACAAGAAAACGAGTTGAAGAAAGGAGCTCAGGGGCACTGTAATTCACAAACCTGCAGAGTTATAAATGACAACTATCGTCCAAAAATATACTGAAGTAAGGCTGCCAAGAGGACTTGAAAGCGGGGCAGAATTGCAGGAAACCGATTTCAGGAGGTAGACTGGAATTGCATTGAAAGCATAGGAAAAGAGGCAGAACGTCCACAATGATGCACTTGGCCAAAAAGGGCGTATGCGTTTTTTCCTGAATATATTCAGGAAAAAACGCATACACCCTTTTTGGCCAACCAAGCAAGCTTGCAAAGGAAATCTGCACTACAATGAAGTCTCACTTCCCCCCGGTCAAAAGGGCCATCTGAAAAAAGTGTAAAATCCAGAAAGGCAGGACAGGCCATGGAGAACTGGGAGCCTTGTTATGCTGATGGGCGGGATGTAAATTGCCAACAGACACTCGGGAGAAGTGTATGGTGTTTCCTGAAACATCTAAAAAACAAAGCAACAGAGCCTAGGCCACTTCCACTTATGGTCCTATAGCTTAGGGAAATTAAAATCAAAAAGACACAGCCACCCCAATGTTTGGGACGCCTCTGTTTACAAGAACCTCGTTTACCGTACAAGTTCAATATCACAGAAAGTGAAAAATGGATAAAGAACTTGTGGTACTTACGTACAATGCAGTATCACTCAGCAGTGAAATCTATGTCATCAGGCCCGTAGCAGCACAATGAGTGGATTCAGGTACGATGATTCTAACTGAAATAAGTCACACAGAAAAAGAAACATCATAAGATATCAGTAATACACGGAATGTAAACTTGGCTACACAGGAACTGAATTACAGAACAGAACAGGGTCTCAAATTTAGAAAACCAACTTATGCTTGTTTAAGGGTAAAGGTGAGTTGGGGTGCTGCATAAAACCAGAGATTGAAATGAGCACAGATAAAGTTCCTTAAGCCAAATATGGAATAGACAAGAGCTACTCCTTGCTCAACGAAATGGACTCAACACCGCATATTAAACGCCTAAGAATGTACCTGACTCTTAAGTATCTTAAAACCTATGGATTGCTATGTCTCCGAAAGAGAATCAAGCATGTGTACAGGGACATAAACGCAGCAGTGATAGGATTGGAGAGGTTCGGTGAGCAAATGAAGACCCTTTGAAGTCATATTGCATGGTACCCATTCCACGGGTTTCAACTACCCAGGTTTAAGGTATTCTTCCTTCAGCTAAAACATGCATGTGGAACCTAGAGTATGATCAACCATGTGATCGGGAGACGTGTTCAAATATGTCTCAGTTTTCGTACCCTGGTACTCGGGTGCAACATTCCAGACGCTTTACTAACACTCTCCCGACTTGGAGAGTCAGTCCCTTTAACCTCCTGTTTGGCCCAGTTTGCAATTTCTGCGGAAGATGAACAGGAATAGCGAGAACCAATGAGAGACTAGCTGGAGGTGTCTGGACGGGCAAATTTAACTCTCATTTCCCACCAGGAAGAGGAAATAACCAAAGGCTCAGCATGCCGTGCCGGAACCAGATTAGGGCCTGAAGCCATCCTGCGGTGTTGCGGCCAGCTCACAAGAAAACGAGTTGAAGAAAGGAGCTCAGGGGCACTGTAATTCACAAACCTGCAGAGTTATAAATGACAGCTATCGTCCAAAAATATACTGAAGTAAGGCTGCCAAGAGGACTTGAAAGCGGGGCAGAATTGCAGGAAACCGATTTCAGGAGGTAGACTGGAATTGCATTGAAAGCATAGGAAAAGAGGCAGAACGTCCACAATGATGCACTTGGCCAAAAAGGGCGTATGCGTTTTTTCCTGAATATATTCAGGAAAAAACGCATACGCCCTTTTTGGCCAACCAAGCAAGCTTGCAAAGGAAATCTGCACTACAATGAAGTCTCACTTCCCCCCGGTCAAAAGGGCCATCTGAAAAAAGTGTAAAATCCAGAAAGGCAGGACAGGCCATGGAGAACTGGGAGCCTTGTTATGCTGATGGGCGGGATGTCAATTGCCAACAGACACTCGGGAGAAGTGTATGGTGTTTCCTGAAACATCTAAAAAACAAAGCAACAGAGCCTAGGGCACTTCCACTTATGGTCCTATAGCTTAGGGAAATTAAAATCAAAAAGATACAGCCACCCCAATGTTTGGGACGCCTCTGTTTACAAGAACCTTGTTTACCGTACAAGTTCAATATCACAGAAAGTGAAAAATGGATAAAGAACTTGTGGTACTTACGTACAATGCAGTATCACTCAGCAGTGAAATCTATGTCATCAGGCCCGTAGCAGCACAATGAGTGGATTCAGGTACGATGATTCTAACTGAAATAAGTCACACAGAAAAAGAAACATCATAAGATATCAGTAATACACGGAATGTAAACTTGGCTACACAGGAACTGAATTACAGAACAGAACAGGGTCTCAAATTTAGAAAACCAACTTATGCTTGTTTAAGGGTAAAGGTGAGTTGGGGTGCTGCATAAAACCAGAGATTGAAATGAGCACAGATAAAGTTCCTTAAGCCAAATATGGAATAGACAAGAGCTACTCCTTGCTCAACGAAATGGACTCAACACCGCATATTAAACGCCTAAGAATGTACCTGACTCTTAAGTATCTTAAAACCTATGGATTGCTATGTCTCCGAAAGAGAATCAAGCATGTGTACAGGGACATAAACGCAGCAGTGATAGGATTGGAGAGGTTCGGTGAGCAAATGAAGACCCTTTGAAGTCATATTGCATGGTACCCATTCCAAGGGTTTCAATTACCCAGGTTTAAGGTATTCTTCCTTCAGCTAAAACATGCATGTGGAACCTAGAGTATGATCAACCATGTGATCGGGAGACGTGTTCAAATATGTCTCAGTTTTCGTACCCTGGTACTCGGGTGCAACATTCCAGACGCTTTACTAACACTCTCCCGACTTGGAGAGTCAGTCCCTTTAACCTCCTGTTTGGCCCAGTTTGCAATTTCTGCGGAAGATGAACAGGAATAGCGAGAACCAATGAGAGACTAGCTGGAGGTGTCTGGACGGGCAAATTTAACTCTCATTTCCCACCAGGAAGAGGAAATAACCAAAGGCTCAGCGTGCCGTGCCGGAACCAGATTAGGGCCTGAAGCCATCCTGCGGTGTTGCGGCCAGCTCACAAGAAAACGAGTTGAAGAAAGGAGCTCAGGGGCACTGTAATTCACAAACCTGCAGAGTTATAAATGACAACTATCGTCCAAAAATATACTGAAGTAAGGCTGCCAAGAGGACTTGAAAGCGGGGCAGAATTGCAGGAAACCGATTTCAGGAGGTAGACTGCAATTGCATTGAAAGCATAGGAAAAGAGGCAGAACGTCCACAATGATGCACTTGGCCAAAAAGGGCGTATGCGTTTTTTCCTGAATATATTCAGGAAAAAACGCATACGCCCTTTTTGGCCAACCAAGCAAGCTTGCAAACGAAATCTGCACTACAATGAAGTCTCACTTCCCCCCCACTGGTCAAAAGGGCCATCTGAAAAAAGTGTAAAATCCAGAAAGGCAGGACAGGCCATGGAGAACTGGGAGCCTTGTTATGCTGATGGGCGGGATGTCAATTGCCAACAGACACTCGGGAGAAGTGTATGGTGTTTCCTGAAACATCTAAAAAACAAAGCAACAGAGCCTAGGGCACTTCCACTTATGGTCCTATAGCTTAGGGAAATTAAAATCAAAAAGATACAGCCACCCCAATGTTTGGGACGCCTCTGTTTACAAGAACCTCGTTTACCGTACAAGTTCAATATCACAGAAAGTGAAAAATGGATAAAGAACTTGTGGTACTTACGTACAATGCAGTATCACTCAGCAGTGAAATCTATGTCATCAGGCCCGTAGCAGCACAATGAGTGGATTCAGGTACGATGATTCTAACTGAAATAAGTCACACAGAAAAAGAAACATCATAAGATATCAGTAATACACGGAATGTAAACTTGGCTACACAGGAACTGAATTACAGAACAGAACAGGGTCTCACATTTAGAAAACCAACTTATGCTTGTTTAAGGGTAAAGGTGAGTTGGGGTGCTGCATAAAACCAGAGATTGAAATGAGCACAGATAAAGTTCCTTAAGCCAAATATGGAATAGACAAGAGCTACTCCTTGCTCAACGAAATGGACTCAACACCGCATATTAAACGCCTAAGAATGTACCTGACTCTTAAGTATCTTAAAACCTATGGATTGCTATGTCTCCGAAAGAGAATCAAGCATGTGTACAGGGACATAAACGCAGCAGTGATAGGATTGGAGAGGTTCGGTGAGCAAATGAAGACCCTTTGAAGTCATATTGCATGGTACCCATTCCACGGGTTTCAACTACCCAGGTTTAAGGTATTCTTCCTTCAGCTAAAACATGCATGTGGAACCTAGAGTATGATCAACCATGTGATCGGGAGACGTGTTCAAATATGTCTCAGTTTTCGTACCCTGGTACTCGGGTGCAACATTCCAGACGCTTTACTAACACTCTCCCGACTTGGAGAGTCAGTCCCTTTAACCTCCTGTTTGGCCCAGTTTGCAATTTCTGCGGAAGATGAACAGGAATAGCAAGAACCAATGAGAGACTATCTGGAGGTGTCTGGACGGGCAAATTTAACTCTCATTTCCCACCAGGAAGAGGAAATAACCAAAGGCTCAGCGTGCCGTGCCGGAACCAGATTAGGGCCTGAAGCCATCCTGCGGTGTTGCGGCCAGCTCACAAGAAAGCGAGTTGAAGAAAGGAGCTCAGGGGCACTGTAATTCACAAACCTGCAGAGTTATAAATGACAACTATCGTCCAAAAATATACTGAAGTAAGGCTGCCAAGAGGACTTGAAAGCGGGGCAGAATTGCAGGAAACCGATTTCAGGAGGTAGACTGGAATTGCATTGAAAGCATAGGAAAAGAGGCAGAACGTCCACAATGATGCACTTGGCCAAAAAGGGCGTATGCGTTTTTTCCTGAATATATTCAGGAAAAAACGCATACGCCCTTTTTGGCCAACCAAGCAAGCTTGCAAAGGAAATCTGCACTACAATGAAGTCTCACTTCCCCCCGGTCAAAAGGGCCATCTGAAAAAAGTGTAAAATCCAGAAAGGCAGGACAGGCCATGGAGAACTGGGAGCCTTGTTATGCTGATGGGCAGGATGTAAATTGCCACAGACACTCGGGAGAAGTGTATGGTGTTTCCTGAAACATCTAAAAAACAAAGCAACAGAGACTAGGGCACTTCCACTTATGGTCCTATAGCTTAGGGAAATTAAAATCAAAAAGACACAGCCACCCCAAACTTTGGGACGGCTCTGTTTACAACAACCTCGTTTACAGTACAAGTTCAATATCACAGAAAGTGAAAAATGGATAAAGAAGTTGTGGTACTCACATACAATGCAGTATCACTCAGTAATGAAATCTATGTCATCAGGCCCGTATCAGCACAATGAGTGGATTCGGGTATGGTGATTCTAACTGAAATAAGTCACACAGAAAAAGAAACATCAATAAATATCACTAATACACGGAATGTAAACTTGGCTATAGAGGAACTGAATTACAAAACAGAACAGGGTCTCAAATTGAGAAAACCAACTTATGCTTGCTTAAGTGGAAAGTTGAATTGGGGTGCTGCATAAAACCAGAGATTGAAATGAGCACAGATAAAGTTCCTTAAGCCAAATATGGAATAGACAAGAGCTACTCCTTGCTCAACGAAATGACTCAACACCCCATATTAAACAACTAAGAATGTACCTGACTAGTAAGTATCTTAAAACCGATGGATTGCTATGTCTCCGAAAGAGAATCAAGCGTGTGTACAGGGGCATAAACGCAGCAGTGATAGGATTGGAGAGGTTTGGTGAGCAAATGAAGACTCTTTGAAGTCATATTGCATGGTACCCATTACAAGGGTCTCAACTCTCCAGGTTTAAGGTATTCTTCCTTCAGCTAAAACATGCATGTGGAACCCAGAATATGAT
The DNA here is from genome assembly GCF_963455315.2 of Globicephala melas. NCBI lineage: Eukaryota > Metazoa > Chordata > Mammalia > Artiodactyla > Delphinidae > Globicephala > Globicephala melas. The sequence goes on along the minus strand of NW_027207297.1, from coordinate 514,162 downwards.
CAACCGTGTGATAGGGAGACTTGTTCAAATATGTCTCAGTTTTCGTCCCCTGGTACTCGGGTGCAACATTCCCGATGCTTTACTAACACTCTCCCCACTTGGAGAGTCAGTGCCTTTAACCTCCTGTTTGGCCCAGTTTGCAATTTCTGTGGAAGATGAACAGGAATAGGGAGAACCAATGAGAGACTAGCTGGAGGTGCCTGGACGGGCAAAGTTAACTCTCATTTCCCACCAGGAAGAGGAATTAACCAAAGGCTCAGCGTGCCGTGCCGGAACCAGATTAGGGCCTGAAGCTATCCTGCGGTGTTGCGGCCAGCTCAAAAGAAAGCGAGTTGAAGAAAGGAGCTCAGGGGCACTGTAATTCACAAACCTGCAGAGTTATAAATGACAGCTATCGTCCAAAAATATACTGAAGTAAGGCTGCCAAGAGGAGTTGAAAGCGGAGCAGAATTGCAGGAAACTGATTTCAGGAGGTAGACTGGAATTGCATTTAAAGCATAGGAAAAGAGGCAAAATGTCCACAATGATGCACTTGGCCAAAAAGGGAGTATGCGTTTTTTCCTGAATATATTCAGGAAAAAACGCATACTCCCTTTTTGGCCAACCAAGCAAGCTTGCAAAGGAAATCTGCACTACAATGAAGTCTCACTTCCCCCCGGTCAAAAGGGCCATCTGAAAAAAGTGTAAAATCCAGAAAGGCAGGACAGGCCATGGAGAACTGGGAGCCTTGTTATGCTGATGGGCAGGATGTAAATTGCCACAGACACTCGGGAGAAGTGTATGGTGTTTCCTGAAACATCTAAAAAACAAAGCAACAGAGCCTAGGGCACTTCCACTTATGGTCCTATAGCTTAGGGAAATTAAAATCAAAAAGACACAGCCACCCCAAACTTTGGGACGGCTCTGTTTACAACAACCTCGTTTACAGTACAAGTTCAATATCACAGAAAGTGAAAAATGGATAAAGAAGTTGTGGTACTCACATACAATGCAGTATCACTCAGCAATGAAATCTATGTCATCAGGCCCATATCAGCACAATGAGTGGATTCGGGTATGGTGATTCTAACTGAAATAAGTCACACAGAAAAAGAATCATCAATAAATATAACTAATACATGGAATGTAAACTTGGCTGCAGAGGAACTGAATTACAAAACAGAAAAGGGTCTCAAATTGAGAAAACCAACTTATGCTTGCTTAAGGGGAAAGTTGAGTTGGGGTGCTGCATAAAACCAGAGATTGAAATGAGCACAGATAAAGTTCCTTAAGCCAAATATGGAATAGACAAGAGCTACTCCTTGCTCAACGAAATGACTCAACACCCCATATTAAACAATTAAGAATGTACCTGACTAGTAAGTATCTTAAAACCGATGGATTGCTATGTCTCCGAAAGAGAATCAAGCGTGTGTACAGGGGCATAAACGCAGCAGTGATAGGATTGGAGAGGTTCGGTGAGCAAATGAAGACTCTTAGAAGTCATATTGCATGGTACCCATTCCACGGGTTTCAACTACCCAGGTTTAAGATATTCTTCCTTCAGCTAAAACATGCATGTGGAACCTAGAGTATGATCAACCATGTGATTGGGAGACGTGTTCAAATATGTCTCAGTTTTCGTACCCTGGTACTCGGGTGCAACATTCCAGACGCTTTACTAACACTCTCCCAACTTGGAGAGTCAGTCCCTTTAACCTCCTGTTTGGCCCAGTTTGCAATTTCTGCGGAAGATGAACAGGAATAGCGAGAACCAATGAGAGACTAGCTGGAGGTGTCTGGACGGGCAAATTTAACTCTCATTTCCCACCAGGAAGAGGAAATAACCAAAGGCTCAGCGTGCCGTGCCGGAACCAGATTAGGGCCTGAAGCCATCCTGCGGTGTTGCGGCCAGCTCACAAGAAAACGAGTTGAAGAAAGGAGCTCAGGGGCACTGTAATTCACAAACCTGCAGAGTTATAAATGACAGCTATCGTCCAAAAATATACTGAAGTAAGGCTGCCAAGAGGACTTGAAAGCGGGGCAGAATTGCAGGAAACCGATTTCAGGAGGTAGACTGGAATTGCATTGAAAGCATAGGAAAAGAGGCAGAACGTCCACAATGATGCACTTGGCCAAAAAGGGCGTATGCGTTTTTTCCTGAATATATTCAGGAAAAAACGCATACGCCCTTTTTGGCCAACCAAGCAAGCTTGCAAAGGAAATCTGCACTACAATGAAGTCTCACTTCCCCCCGGTCAAAAGGGCCATCTGAAAAAAGTGTAAAATCCAGAAAGGCAGGACAGGCCATGGAGAACTGGGAGCCTTGTTATGCTGATGGGCGGGATGTAAATTGCCAACAGACACTCGGGAGAAGTGTATGGTGTTTCCTGAAACATCTAAAAAACAAAGCAACAGAGCCTAGGGCACTTCCACTTATGGTCCTATAGCTTAGGGAAATTAAAATCAAAAAGATACAGCCACCCCAATGTTTGGGACGTCTCTGTTTACAAGAACCTCGTTTACCGTACAAGTTCAATATCACAGAAAGTGAAAAATGGATAAAGAACTTGTGGTACTTACGTACAATGCAGTATCACTCAGCAGTGAAATCTATGTCATCAGGCCCGTAGCAGCACAATGAGTGGATTCAGGTACGATGATTCTAACTGAAATAAGTCACACAGAAAAAGAAACATCATAAGATATCAGTAATACACGGAATGTAAACTTGGCTACACAGGAACTGAATTACAGAACAGAACAGGGTCTCAAATTTAGAAAACCAACTTATGCTTGTTTAAGGGTAAAGGTGAGTTGGGGTGCTGCATAAAACCAGAGATCGAAATGAGCACAGATAAAGTTCCTTAAGCCAAATATGGAATAGACAAGAGCTACTCCTTGCTCAACGAAATGGACTCAACACCGCATATTAAACGCCTAAGAATGTACCTGACTCTTAAGTATCTTAAAACCTATGGATTGCTATGTCTCCGAAAGAGAATCAAGCATGTGTACAGGGACATAAACGCAGCAGTGATAGGATTGGAGAGGTTCGGTGAGCAAATGAAGACCCTTTGAAGTCATATTGCATGGTACCCATTCCACGGGTTTCAACTACCCAGGTTTAAGGTATTCTTCCTTCAGCTAAAACATGCATGTGGAACCTAGAGTATGATCAACCATGTGATCGGGAGACGTGTTCAAATATGTCTCAGTTTTCGTACCCTGGTACTCGGGTGCAACATTCCAGACGCTTTACTAACACTCTCCCGACTTGGAGAGTCAGTCCCTTTAACCTCCTGTTTGGCCCAGTTTGCAATTTCTGCGGAAGATGGACAGGAATAGCGAGAACCAATGAGAGACTAGCTGGAGGTGTCTGGACGGGCAAATTTAACTCTCATTTCCCACCAGGAAGAGGAAATAACCAAAGGCTCAGCGTGCCGTGCCGGAACCAGATTAGGGCCTGAAGCCATCCTGCGGTGTTGCGGCCAGCCCACAAGAAAGCGAGTTGAAGAAAGGAGCTCAGGGGCACTGTAATTCACAAACCTGCAGAGTTATAAATGACAGCTATCGTCCAAAAATATACTGAAGTAAGGCTGCCAAGAGGACTTGAAAGCGGGGCAGAATTGCAGGAAACCGATTTCAGGAGGTAGACTGCAATTGCATTGAAAGCATAGGAAAAGAGGCAGAACGTCCACAATGATGCACTTGGCCAAAAAGGGCGTATGCGTTTTTTCCTGAATATATTCAGGAAAAAACGCATACGCCCTTTTTGGCCAACCAAGCAAGCTTGCAAAGTAAATCTGCACTACAATGAAGTCTCACTTCCCCCCGGTCAAAAGGGCCATCTGAAAAAAGTGTAAAATCCAGAAAGGCAGGACAGGCCATGGAGAACTGGGAGCCTTGTTATGCTGATGGGCAGGATGTAAATTGCCACAGACACTTGGGAGAAGTGTATGGTGTTTCCTGAAACATCTAAAAAACAAAGCAACAGAGCCTAGGGCACTTCCACTTATGGTCCTATAGCTTAGGGAAATTAAAATCAAAAAGACACAGCCACCCCAAACTTTGGGACGGCTCTGTTTACAACAACCTCGTTTACAGTACAAGTTCAATATCACAGAAAGTGAAAAATGGATAAAGAAGTTGTGGTACTCACATACAATGCAGTATCACTCAGCAATGAAATCTATGTCATCAGGCCCGTAGCAGCACAATGAGTGGATTCGGGTATGGTGATTCTAACTGAAATAAGTCACACAGAAAAAGAAACATCAATAAATATCACTAATACATGGAATGTAAACTTGGATACAGAGGAACTGAATTACAAAACAGAACAGGGTCTCAAATTGAGAAAACCAACTTATGCTTGTTTAAGGGGAAAGTTGAGTTGGGGTGCTGCATAAAACCAGAGATTGAAATGAGCACAGATAAAGTTCCTTAAGCCAAATATGGAATAGACAAGAGCTACTCCTTGCTCAACGAAATGACTCAACACCCCATATTAAACAACTAAGAATGTACCTGACTAGTAAGTATCTTAAAACCGATGGATTGCTATGTCTCCGAAAGAGAATCAAGCGTGTGTACAGGGGCATAAACGCAGCAGTGATAGGATTGGAGAGGTTCGGTGATCAAATGAAGACTCTTTGAAGTCATATTGCATGGTACCCATTACACGGGTCTCAACTCTCCAGGTTTAAGGTATTCTTCCTTCAGCTAAAACATGCATGTGGAACCCAGAATATGATCAACCGTGTGATAGGGAGACTTGTTCAAATATGTCTCAGTTTTCGTCCCCTGGTACTCGGGTGCAACATTCCCGATGCTTTACTAACACTCTCCCCACTTGGAGAGTCAGTGCCTTTAACCTCCTGTTTGGCCCAGTTTGCAATTTCTGCGGAAGATGGACAGGAATAGCGAGAACCAATGAGAGACTAGCTGGAGGTGTCTGGACGGGCAAAGTTAACTCTCATTTCCCACCAGGAAGAGGAATTAACCAAAGGCTCAGCGTGCCGTGCCGGAACCAGATTAGGGCCTGAAGCTATCCTGCGGTGTTGCGGCCAGCTCAAAAGAAAGCGAGTTGAAGAAAGGAGCTCAGGGGCACTGTAATTCACAAACCTGCAGAGTTATAAATGACAACGATCGTCCAAAAATATACTGAAGTAAGGCTGCCAAGAGGAGTTGAAAGCGGGGCAGAATTGCAGGAAACCGATTTCAGGAGGTAGACTGGAATTGCATTTAAAGCTTAGGAAAAGAGGCAAAATGTCCACAATGATGCACCTGGCCAAAAAGGGCGTATGCGTTTTTTCCTGAATATATTCAGGAAAAAACGCATACGCCCTTTTTGGCCAATCAAGCAAGCTTGCAAAGGAAATCTGCACTACAATGAAGTCTCACTTCCCCGCGGTCAAAAGGGCCATCTGAAAAAAGTGTAAAATCTAGAAAGGCAGGACAGGCCATGGAGAACTGGGAGCCTTGTTATGCTGATGGGCAGGATGTAAATTGCCACAGACACTCGGGAGAAGTGTATGGTGTTTCCTGAAACATCTAAAAAACAAAGCAACAGAGCCTAGGGCACTTCCACTTATGGTCCTATAGCTTAGGGAAATTAAAATCAAAAAGACACAGCCACCCCAAACTTTGGGACGGCTCTGTTTACAAAAACCTCGTTTACAGTACAAGTTCAATATCACAGAAACTGAAAAATGGATAAAGAAGTTGTGGTACTCACATACAATGCAGTATCACTCAGCAATGAAATGTATGTCATCAGGCCCGTATCAGCACAATGAGTGGATTCGGGTATGGTGATTCTAACTGAAATAAGTCACACAGAAAAAGAAACATCAATAAATATCACTAATACACGGAATGTAAACTTGGCTACAGAGGAACTGAATTACAAAACAGAACAGGGTCTCAAATTGAGAAAACCAACTTATGCTTGCTTAAGGGGAAAGTTGAGTTGGGGTGCTGCATAAAACCAGAGATTGAAATGAGCACAGATAAAGTTCCTTAAGCCAAATATGGAATAGACAAGAGCTACTCCTTGCTCAACGAAATGACTCAACACCCCATATTAAACAATTAAGAATGTACCTGACTAGTAAGTATCTTAAAACCTATGGATTGCTATGTCTCCGAAAGAGAATCAAGCGTGTGTACAGGGGCATAAACGCAGCAGTGATAGGATTGGAGAGGTTCGGTGAGCAAATGAAGACTCTTAGAAGTCATATTGCATGGTACCCATTCCAAGGGTTTCAACTACCCAGGTTTAAGGTATTCTTCCTTCAGCTAAAACATGCATGTGGAACCTAGAGTATGATCAACCATGTGATCGGGAGACGTGTTCAAATATGTCTCAGTTTTCGTACCCTGGTACTCGGGTGCAACATTCCAGACGCTTTACTAACACTCTCCCGACTTGGAGAGTCAGTCCCTTTAACCTCCTGTTTGGCCCAGTTTGCAATTTCTGCGGAAGATGAACAGGAATAGCGAGAACCAATGAGAGACTAGCTGGAGGTGTCTGGACGGGCAAATTTAACTCTCATTTCCCACCAGGAAGAGGAAATAACCAAAGGCTCAGCGTGCCGTGCCAGACCAGATTAGGGCCTGAAGCCATCCTGTGGTGTTGCGGCCAGCTCACAAGAAAACGAGTTGAAGAAAGGAGCTCAGGGGCACTGTAATTCACAAACCTGCAGAGTTATAAATGACAACTATCGTCCAAAAATATACTGAAGTAAGGCTGCCAAGAGGACTTGAAAGCGGGGCAGAATTGCAGGAAACCGATTTCAGGAGGTAGACTGGAATTGCATTGAAAGCATAGGAAAAGAGGCAGAACGTCCACAATGATGCACTTGGCCAAAAAGGGCGTATGCGTTTTTTCCTGAATATATTCAGGAAAAAACGCATACGCCCTTTTTGGCCAACCAAGCAAGCTTGCAAAGGAAATCTGCACTACAATGAAGTCTCACTTCCCCCCGGTCAAAAGGGCCATCTGAAAAAAGTGTAAAATCCAGAAAGGCAGGACAGGCCATGGAGAACTGGGAGCCTTGTTATGCTGATGGGCGGGATGTAAATTGCCAACAGACACTCCGGAGAAGTGTATGGTGTTTCCTGAAACATCTAAAAAACAAAGCAACAGAGCCTAGGGCACTTCCACTTATGCTCCTATAGCTTAGGGAAATTAAAATCAAAAAGATACAGCCACCCCAATGTTTGGGACGCCTCTGTTTACAAGAACCTCGTTTACCGTACAAGTTCAATATCACAGAAAGTGAAAAATGGATAAAGAACTTGTGGTACTTACGTACAATGCAGTATCACTCAGCAGTGAAATCTATGTCATCAGGCCCGTAGCAGCACAATGAGTGGATTCAGGTACGATGATTCTAACTGAAATAAGTCACACAGAAAAAGAAACATCATAAGATATCAGTAATACACGGAATGTAAACTTGGCTACACAGGAACTGAATTACAGAACAGAACAGGGTCTCACATTTAGAAAACCAACTTATGCTTGCTTAAGGGTAAAGGTGAGTTGGGGTGCTGCATAAAACCAGAGATTGAAATGAGCACAGATAAAGTTCCTTAAGCCAAATATGGAATAGACAAGAGCTACTCCTTGCTCAACGAAATGGACTCAACACCGCCTATTAAACGCCTAAGAATGTACCTGACTCTTAAGTATCTTAAAACCTATGGCTTGCTATGTCTCCGAAAGAGAATCAAGCATGTGTACAGGGACATAAACGCAGCAGTGATAGGATTGGAGAGGTTCGGTGAGCAAATGAAGACCCTTTGAAGTCATATTGCATGGTACCCATTCCACGGGTTTCAACTACCCAGGTTTAAGGTATTCTTCCTTCAGCTAAAACATGCATGTGGAACCTAGAGTATGATCAACCATGTGATCGGGAGACGTGTTCAAATATGTCTCAGTTTTCGTACCCTGGTACTCGGGTGCAACATTCCACACGCTTTACTAACACTCTCCCGACTTGGAGAGTCAGTCCCTTTAACCTCCTGTTTGGCCCAGTTTGCAATTTCTGCGGAAGATGAACAGGAATAGCGAGAACCAATGAGAGACTAGCTGGAGGTGTCTGGACGGGCAAAGTTAACTCTCATTTCCCACCAGGAAGAGGAAATAACCAAAGGCTCAGCGTGCCGTGCCAGAACCAGATTAGGGCCTGAAGCCATCCTGCGGTGTTGCGGCCAGCTCACAAGAAAACGAGTTGAAGAAAGGAGCTCAGGGGCACTGTAATTCACAAACCTGCAGAGTTATAAATGACAACTATCGTCCAAAAATATACTGAAGTAAGGCTGCCAAGAGGACTTGAAAGCGGGGCAGAATTGCAGGAAACCGATTTCAGGAGGTAGACTGGAATTGCATTGAAAGCATAGGAAAAGAGGCAGAACGTCCACAATGATGCACTTGGCCAAAAAGGGCGTATGCGTTTTTTCCTGAATATATTCAGGAAAAAACGCATACGCCCTTTTTGGCCAACCAAGCAAGCTTGCAAAGGAAATCTGCACTACAATGAAGTCTCACTTCCCCCCCGGTCAAAAGGGCCATCTGAAAAAAGTGTAAAATCCAGAAAGGCAGGACAGGCCATGGAGAACTGGGAGCCTTGTTATGCTGATGGGCGGGATGTCAATTGCCAACAGACACTCGGGAGAAGTGTATGGTGTTTCCTGCAACATCTAAAAAACAAAGCAACAGAGCCTAGGGCACTTCCACTTATGGTCCTATAGCTTAGGGAAATTAAAATCAAAAAGATACAGCCACCCCAATGTTTGGGACGCCTCTGTTTACAAGAACCTCGTTTACCGTACAAGTTCAATATCACAGAAAGTGAAAAATGGATAAAGAACTTGTGGTACTTACGTACAATGCAGTATCACTCAGCAGTGAAATCTATGTCATCAGGCCCGTAGCAGCACAATGAGTGGATTCAGGTACGATGATTCTAACTGAAATAAGTCACACAGAAAAAGAAACATCATAAGATATCAGTAATACACGGAATGTAAACTTGGCTACACAGGAACTGAATTACAGAACAGAACAGGGTCTCAAATTTAGAAAACCAACTTATGCTTGTTTAAGGGTAAAGGTGAGTTGGGGTGCTGCATAAAACCAGAGATTGAAATGAGCACAGATAAAGTTCCTTAAGCCAAATATGGAATAGACAAGAGCTACTCCTTGCTCAACGAAATGGACTCAACACCGCATATTAAACGCCTAAGAATGTACCTGACTCTTAAGTATCTTAAAACCTATGGATTGCTATGTCTCCGAAAGAGAATCAAGCATGTGTACAGGGACATAAACGCAGCAGTGATAGGATTGGAGAGGTTCGGTGAGCAAATGAAGACCCTTTGAAGTCATATTGCATGGTACCCATTCCACGGGTTTCAACTACCCAGGTTTAAGGTATTCTTCCTTCAGCTAAAACATGCATGTGGAACCTAGAGTATGATCAACCATGTGATCGGGAGACGTGTTCAAATATGTCTCAGTTTTCGTACCCTGGTACTCGGGTGCAACATTCCAGACGCTTTACTAACACTCTCCCGACTTGGAGAGTCAGTCCCTTTAACCTCCTGTTTGGCCCAGTTTGCAATTTCTGCGGAAGATGAACAGGAATAGCGAGAACCAATGAGAGACTAGCTGGAGGTGTCTGGACGGGCAAATTTAACTCTCATTTCCCACCAGGAAGAGGAAATAACCAAAGGCTCAGCGTGCCGTGCCGGAACCAGATTAGGGCCTGAAGCCATCATGCGGTGTTGCGGCCAGCTCACAAGAAAACGAGTTGAAGAAAGGAGCTCAGGGGCACTGTAATTCACAAACCTGCAGAGTTATAAATGACAACTATCGTCCAAAAATATACTGAAGTAAGGCTGCCAAGAGGACTTGAAAGCGGGGCAGAATTGCAGGAAACCGATTTCAGGAGGTAGACTGCAATTGCATTGAAAGCATAGGAAAAGAGGCAGAACGTCCACAATGATGCACTTGGCCAAAAAGGGCGTATGCGTTTTTTCCTGAATATATTCAGGAAAAAACGCATACGCCCTTTTTGGCCAACCAAGCAAGCTTGCAAAGGAAATCTGCACTACAATGAAGTCTCACTTCCCCCCGGTCAAAAGGGCCATCTGAAAAAAGTGTAAAATCCAGAAAGGCAGGACAGGCCATGGAGAACTGGGAGCCTTGTTATGCTGATGGGCGGGATGTCAATTGCCAACAGACACTCGGGAGAAGTGTATGGTGTTTCCTGAAACATCTAAAAAACAAAGCAACAGAGCCTAAGGCACTTCCACTTATGGTCCTATAGCTTAGGGAAATTAAAATCAAACAGATACAGCCACACCAATGTTTGGGACGCCTCTGTTTACAAGAACCTCGTTTACCGTACAAGTTTAATATCACAGAAAGTGAAAAATGGATAAAGAACTTGTGGTACTTACGTACAATGCAGTATCACTCAGCAGTGAAATCTATGTCATCAGGCCTGTAGCAGCACAATGAGTGGATTCAGGTACGATGATTCTAACTGAAATAAGTCACACAGAAAAAGAAACGTCATAAGATATCAGTAATACACGGAATGTAAACTTGGCTACACAGGAACTGAATTACAGAACAGAACAGGGTCTCACATTTAGAAAACCAACTTATGCTTGTTTAAGGGTAAAGGTGAGTTGGGGTGCTGCATAAAACCAGAGATTGAAATGAGCACAGATAAAGTTCCTTAAGCCAAATATGGAATAGACAAGAGCTACTCCTTGCTCAACGAAATGGACTCAACACCGCATATTAAACGCCTAAGAATGTACCTGACTCTTAAGTATCTTAAAACCTATGGATTGCTATGTCTCCGAAAGAGAATCAAGCATGTGTACAGGGACATAAACGCAGCAGTGATAGGATTGGAGAGGTTCGGTGAGCAAATGAAGACCCTTTGAAGTCATATTGCATGGTACCCATTCCACGGGTTTCAACTACCCAGGTTTAAGGTATTCTTCCTTCAGCTAAAACATGCATGTGGAACCTAGAGTATGATCAACCATGTGATCGGGAGACGTGTTCAAATATGTCTCAGTTTTCGTACCCTGGTACTCGGGTGCAACATTCCAGACGCTTTACTAACACTCTCCCGACTTGGAGAGTCAGTCCCTTTAACCTCCTGTTTGGCCCAGTTTGCAATTTCTGCGGAAGATGGACAGGAATAGCGAGAACCAATGAGAGACTAGCTGGAGGTGTCTGGACGGGCAAATTTAACTCTCATTTCCCACCAGGAAGAGGAAATAACCAAAGGCTCAGCGTGCCGTGCCGGAACCAGATTAGGGCCTGAAGCCATCCTGCGGTGTTGCGGCCAGCTCACAAGAAAACGAGTTGAAGAAAGGAGCTCAGGGGCACTGTAATTCACAAACCTGCAGAGTTATAAATGACAACTATCGTCCAAAAATATACTGAAGTAAGGCTGCCAAGAGGACTTGAAAGCGGGGCAGAATTGCAGGAAACCGATTTCAGGAGGTAGACTGCAATTGCATTGAAAGCATAGGAAAAGAGGCAGAACGTCCACAATGATGCACTTGGCCAAAAAGGGCGTATGCGTTTTTTCCTGAATATATTCAGGAAAAAACGCATACGCCCTTTTTGGCCAACCAAGCAAGCTTGCAAAGGAAATCTGCACTACAATGAAGTCTCACTTCCCCCCGGTCAAAAGGGCCATCTGAAAAAAGTGTAAAATCCAGAAAGGCAGGACAGGCCATGGAGAACTGGGAGCCTTGTTATGCTGATGGGCGGGATGTCAATTGCCAACAGACACTCGGGAGAAGTGTATGGTGTTTCCTGAAACATCTAAAAAACAAAGCAACAGAGCCTAAGGCACTTCCACTTATGGTCCTATAGCTTAGGGAAATTAAAATCAAACAGATACAGCCACACCAATGTTTGGGACGCCTCTGTTTACAAGAACCTCGTTTACCGTACAAGTTCAATATCACAGAAAGTGAAAAATGGATAAAGAACTTGTGGTACTTACGTACAATGCAGTATCACTCAGCAGTGAAATCTATGTCATCAGGCCTGTAGCAGCACAATGAGTGGATTCAGGTACGATGATTCTAACTGAAATAAGTCACACAGAAAAAGAAACGTCATAAGATATCAGTAATACACGGAATGTAAACTTGGCTACACAGGAACTGAATTACAGAACAGAACAGGGTCTCAAATTTAGAAAACCAACTTATGCTTGTTTAAGAGTAAAGGTGAGTTGGGGTGCTGCATAAAACCAGAGATTGAAATGAGCACAGATAAAGTTCCTTAAGCCAAATATGGAATAGACAAGAGCTACTCCTTGCTCAACGAAATGGACTCAACACCGCATATTAAACGCCTAAGAATGTACCTGACTCTTAAGTATCTTAAAACCTATGGATTGCTATGTCTCCGAAAGAGAATCAAGCATGTGTACAGGGACATAAACGCAGCAGTGATAGGATTGGAGAGGTTCGGTGAGCAAATGAAGACCCTTTGAAGTCATATTGCATGGTACCCATTCCACGGGTTTCAACTACCCAGGTTTAAGGTATTCTTCCTTCAGCTAAAACATGCATGTGGAACCTAGAGTATGATCAACCATGTGATCGGGAGACGTGTTCAAATATGTCTCAGTTTTCGTACCCTGGTACTCGGGTGCAACATTCCAGACGCTTTACTAACACTCTCCCCACTTGGAGAGTCAGTCCCTTTAACCTCCTGTTTGGCCCAGTTTGCAATTTCTGCGGAAGATGGACAGGAATAGCGAGAACCAATGAGAGACTAGCTGGAGGTGTCTGGACGGGCAAATTTAACTCTCATTTCCCACCAGGAAGAGGAAATAACCAAAGGCTCAGCGTGCCGTGCCGGAACCAGATTAGGGCCTGAAGCCATCCTGCGGTGTTGCGGCCAGCTCACAAGAAAACGAGTTGAAGAAAGGAGCTCAGGGGCACTGTAATTCACAAACCTGCAGAGTTATAAATGACAACTATCGTCCAAAAATATACTGAAGTAAGGCTGCCAAGAGGACTTGAAAGCGGGGCAGAATTGCAGGAAACCGATTTCAGGAGGTAGACTGGAATTGCATTGAAAGCATAGGAAAAGAGGCAGAACGTCCACAATGATGCACTTGGCCAAAAAGGGCGTATGCGTTTTTTCCTGAATATATTCAGGAAAAAACGCATACGCCCTTTTTGGCCAACCAAGCAAGCTTGCAAAGGAAATCTGCACTACAATGAAGTCTCACTTCCCCCCGGTCAAAAGGGCCATCTGAAACAAGTGTAAAATCCAGAAAGGCAGGACAGGCCATGGAGAACTGGGAGCCTTGTTATGCTGATGGGTGGGATGTAAATTGCCAACAGACACTCGGGAGAAGTGTATGGTGTTTCCTGAAACATCTAAAAAACAAAGCAACAGAGCCTAGGGCACTTCCACTTATGGTCCTATAGCTTAGGGAAATTAAAATCAAAAAGATACAGCCACCCCAATGTTTGGGACGCCTCTGTTTACAAGCACCTCGTTTACCATACAAGTTCAATATCACAGAAAGTGAAAAATGGATAAAGAACTTGTGGTACATACGTACAATGCAGTATCACTCAGCAGTGAAATCTATGTCATCAGGCCCGTAGCAGCACAATGAGTGGATTCAGGTACGATGATTCTAACTGAAATAAGTCACACAGAAAAAGAAACATCATAAGATATCAGTAATACACGGAATGTAAACTTGGCTACACAGGAACTGAATTACAGAACAGAACAGGGTCTCAAATTTAGAAAACCAACTTATGCTTGTTTAAGGGTAAAGGTGAGTTGGGGTGCTGCATAAAACCAGAGATCGAAATGAGCACAGATAAAGTTCCTTAAGCCAAATATGGAATAGACAAGAGCTACTCCTTGCTCAACGAAATGGACTCAACACCGCATATTAAACGCCTAAGAATGTACCTGACTCTTAAGTATCTTAAAACCTATGGATTGCTATGTCTCCGAAAGAGAATCAAGCATGTGTACAGGGACATAAACGCAGCAGTGATAGGATTGGAGAGGTTCGGTGACCAAATGAAGACCCTTTGAAGTCATATTGCATGGTACCCATTCCACGGGTTTCAACTACCCAGGTTTAAGGTATTCTTCCTTCAGCTACAACATGCATGTGGAACCTAGAGTATGATCAACAATGTGATCGGGAGACGTGTTCAAATATGTCTCAGTTTTCGTACCCTGGTACTTGGGTGCAACATTCCAGACGCTTTACTAACACTCTCCCGACTTGGAGAGTCAGTCCCTTTAACCTCCTGTTTGGCCCAGTTTGAAATTTCTGCGGAAGATGGACAGGAATAGCGAGAACCAATGAGAGACTAGCTGGAGGTGTCTGGACGGGCAAATTTAACTCTCATTTCCCACCAGGAAGAGGAAATAACCAAAGGCTCAGCGTGCCGTGCCGGAACCAGATTAGGGCCTGAAGCCATCCTGCGGTGTTGCGGCCAGCTCACAAGAAAACGAGTTGAAGAAAGGAGCTCAGGGGCACTGTAATTCAGAAACCTGAAGAGTTATAAATGACAACTATCGTCCAAAAATATACTGAAGTAAGGCTGCCAAGAGGACTTGAAAGCGGGGCAGAATTGCAGGAAACCGATTTCAGGAGGTAGACTGGAATTGCATTGAAAGCATAGGAAAAGAGGCAGAACGTCCACAATGATGCACTTGGCCAAAAAGGGCGTATGCGTTTTTTCCTGAATATATTCAGGAAAAAACGCATACGCCCTTTTTGGCCAACCAAGCAAGCTTGCAAAGGAAATCTGCACTACAATGAAGTCTCACTTCCCCCCCGGTCAAAAGGGCCATCTGAAAAAAGTGTAAAATCCAGAAAGGCAGGACAGGCCATGGAGAACTGGGAGCCTTGTTATGCTGATGGGCGGGATGTAAATTGCCAACAGACACTCGGGAGAAGTGTATGGTGTTTCCTGAAACATCTAAAAAACAAAGCAACAGAGCCTAGGGCACTTCCACTTATGGTCCTATAGCTTAGGGAAATTAAAATCAAAAAGATACAGCCACCCCAATGTGTGGGACGCCTCTGTTTACAAGAACCTCGTTGACCATACAAGTTCAATATCACAGAAAGTGAAAAATGGATAAAGAACTTGTGGTACTTACGTACAATGCAGTATCACTCAGCAGTGAAATCTATGTCATCAGGCCCGTAGCAGCACAATGAGTGGATTCAGGTACGATGATTCTAACTGAAATAAGTCACACAGAAAAAGAAACATCATAAGATATCAGTAATACATGGAATGTAAACTTGGCTACACAGGAACTGAATTACAGAACAGAACAGGATCTCAAATTTAGAAAACCAACTTATGCTTGTTTAAGGGTAAAGGTGAGTTGGGGTGCTGCATAAAACCAGAGATTGAAATGAGCACAGATAAAGTTCCTTAAGCCAAATATGGAATAGACAAGAGCTACTCCTTGCTCAACGAAATGGACTCAACACCGCATATTAAACGCCTAAGAATGTACCTGACTCTTAAGTATCTTAAAACCTATGGATTGCTATGTCTCCGAAAGAGAATCAAGCATGTGTACAGGGACATAAACGCAGCAGTGATAGGATTGGAGAGGTTCGGTGAGCAAATGAAGACCCTTTGAAGTCATATTGCATGGTACCCATTCCACGGGTTTCAACTACCCAGGTTTAAGGTATTCTTCCTTCAGCTAAAACATGCATGTGGAACCTAGAGTATGAACCACCATGTGATCGGGAGATGTGTTCAAATATGTCTCAGTTTTCGTACCCTGGTACTCGGGTGCAACATTCCAGACGCTTTACTAACACTCTCCCGACTTGGAGAGTCAGTCCCTTTAACCTCCTGTTTGGCCCAGTTTGCAATTTCTGCGGAAGATGGACAGGAATAGCGAGAACCAATGAGAGACTAGCTGGAGGTGTCTGGACGGGCAAATTTAACTCTCATTTCCCACCAGGAAGAGGAAATAACCAAAGGCTCAGCGTGCCGTGCCGGAACCAGATTAGGGCCTGAAGCCATCCTGCGGTGTTGCGGCCAGCTCACAAGAAAACGAGTTGAAGAAAGGAGCTCAGGGGCACTGTAATTCACAAACCTGCAGAGTTATAAATGACAACTATCGTCCAAAAATATACTGAAGTAAGGCTGCCAAGAGGACTTGAAAGCGGGGCAGAATTGCAGGAAACCGATTTCAGGAGGTAGACTGGAATTGCATTGAAAGCATAGGAAAAGAGGCAGAACGTCCACAATGATGCACTTGGCCAAAAAGGGCGTATGCGTTTTTTCCTGAATATATTCAGGAAAAAACGCATACGCCCTTTTTGGCCAACCAAGCAAGCTTGCAAAGGAAATCTGCACTACAATGAAGTCTCACTTCCCCCCCGGTCAAAAGGGCCATCTGAAAAAAGTGTAAAATCCAGAAAGGCAGGACAGGCCATGGAGAACTGGGAGCCTTGTTATGCTGATGGGCGGGATGTCAATTGCCAACAGACACTCGGGAGAAGTGTATGGTGTTTCCTGAAACATCTAAAAAACAAAGCAACAGAGCCTAGGGCACTTCCACTTATGGTCCTATAGCTTAGGGAAATTAAAATCAAAAAGATACAGCCACCCCAATGTTTGGGACGCCTCTGTTTACAAGAACCTCGTTTACCGTACAAGTTCAATATCACAGAAAGTGAAAAATGGATAAAGAACTTGTGGTACTTACGTACAATGCAGTATCACTCAGCAGTGAAATCTATGTCATCAGGCCCGTAGCAGCACAATGAGTGGATTCAGGTACGATGATTCTAACTGAAATAAGTCACACAGAAAAAGAAACATCATAAGATATCAGTAATACACGGAATGTAAACTTGGCTACACAGGAACTGAATTACAGAACAGAACAGGGTCTCAAATTTAGAAAACCAACTTATGCTTGTTTAAGGGTAAAGGTGAGTTGGGGTGCTGCATAAAACCAGAGATTGAAATGAGCACAGATAAAGTTCCTTAAGCCAAATATGGAATAGATAAGAGCTACTCCTTGTTCAACGAAATGGACTCAACACCGCATATTAAACGCCTAAGAATGTACCTGACTCTTAAGTATCTTAAAACCTATGGATTGCTATGTCTCCGAAAGAGAATCAAGCATGTGTACAGGGACATAAACGCAGCAGTGATAGGATTGGAGAGGTTCGGTGAGCAAATGAAGACCCTTTGAAGTCATATTGCATGGTACCCATTCCACGGGTTTCAACTACCCAGGTTTAAGGTATTCTTCCTTCAGCTAAAACATGCATGTGGAACCTAGAGTATGATCAACCATGTGATCGGGAGACGTGTTCAAATATGTCTCAGTTTTCGTACCCTGGTACTCGGGTGCAACATTCCAGACGCTTTACTAACACTCTCCCGACTTGGAGAGTCAGTCCCTTTAACCTCCTGTTTGGTCCAGTTTGCAATTTCTGCGGAAGATGGACAGGAATAGCGAGAACCAGTGAGAGACTCGCTGGAGGTGTCTGGACGGGCAAATTTAACTCTCATTTCCCACCAGGAAGAGGAAATAACCAAAGGCTCAGCATGCCGTGCCGGAACCAGATTAGGGCCTGAAGCCATCCTGCGGTGTTGCGGCCAGCTCACAAGAAAACGAGTTGAAGAAAGGAGCTCAGGGGCACTGTAATTCACAAACCTGCAGAGTTATAAATGACAACTATCGTCCAAAAATATACTGAAGTAAGGCTGCCAAGAGGACTTGAAAGCGGGGCAGAATTGCAGGAAACCGATTTCAGGAGGTAGACTGGAATTGCATTGAAAGCATAGGAAAAGAGGCAGAACGTCCACAATGATGCACTTGGCCAAAAAGGGCGTATGCGTTTTTTCCTGAATATATTCAGGAAAAAACGCATACGCCCTTTTTGGCCAACCTAGCAAGCTTGCAAAGGAAATCTGCACTACAATGAAGTCTCACTTCCCTCCCACCGGTCAAAAGGGCCATCTGAAAAAAGTGTAAAATCCAGAAAGGCAGGACAGGCCATGGAGAACTGGGAGCCTTGTTATGCTGATGGGCGGGATGTCAATTGCCAACAGACACTCGGGAGAAGTGTATGGTGTTTCCTGAAACATCTAAAAAACAAAGCAACAGAGCCTAGGGCACTTCCACTTATGGTCCTATAGCTTAGGGAAATTAAAATCAAAAAGATACAGCCACCCCAATGTTTGGGACGCCTCTGTTTACAAGAACCTCGTTTACCGTACAAGTTCAATATCACAGAAAGTGAAAAATGGATAAAGAACTTGTGGTACTTACGTACAATGCAGTATCACTCAGCAGTGAAATCTATGTCATCAGGCCCGTAGCAGCACAATGAGTGGATTCAGGTACGATGATTCTAACTGAAATAAGTCACACAGAAAAAGAAACATCATAAGATATCAGTAATACACGGAATGTAAACTTGGCTACACAGGAACTGAATTACAGAACAGAACAGGGTCTCAAATTTAGAAAACCAACTTATGCTTGTTTAAGGGTAAAGGTGAGTTAGGGTGCTGCATAAAACCAGAGATTGAAATGAGCACAGATAAAGTTCCTTAAGCCAAATATGGAATAGACAAGAGCTACTCCTTGCTCAACGAAATGGACTCAACACCGCATATTAAACGCCTAAGAATGTACCTGACTCTTAAGTATCTTAAAACCTATGGATTGCTATGTCTCCGAAAGAGAATCAAGCATGTGTACAGGGACATAAACGCAGCAGTGATAGGATTGGAGAGGTTCGGTGAACAAATGAAGACCCTTTGAAGTCATACTGCATGGTACCCATTCCAAGGGTTTCAACTACCCAGGTTTAAGGTATTCTGCCTTCAGCTAAAACATGCATGTGGAACCTAGAGTATGATCAACCATGTGATCGGGAGACGTGTTCAAATATGTCTCAGTTTTCGTACCCTGGTACTCGGGTGCAACATTCCAGACGCTTTACTAACACTCTCCCGACTTGGAGAGTCAGTCCCTTTAACCTCCTGTTTGGCCCAGTTTGCAATTTCTGCGGAGGATGGACAGGAATAGCGAGAACCAATGAGAGACTAGCTGGAGGTGTCTGGACAGGCAAATTTAACTCTCATTTCCCACCAGGAAGAGGAAATAACCAAAGGCTCAGCGTGCCGTGCCGGAACCAGATTAGGGCCTGAAGCCATCCTGCGGTGTTGCGGCCAGCTCACAAGAAAACGAGTTGAAGAAAGGAGCTCAGGGGCACTGTAATTCACAAACCTGCAGAGTTATAAATGACAACGATCGTCCAAAAATATACTGAAGTAAGGCTGCCAAGAGGACTTGAAAGCGGGGCAGAATTGCAGGAAACCGATTTCAGGAGGTAGACTGGAATTGCATTGAAAGCATAGGAAAAGAGGCAGAACGTCCACAATGATGCACTTGGCCAAAAAGGGCGTATGCGTTTTTTCCTGAATATATTCAGGAAAAAACGCATACGCCCTTTTTGGCCAACCAAGCAAGCTTGCAAAGGAAATCTGCACTACAATGAAGTCTCACTTCCCCCCCCCTCCGGTCAAAAGGGCCATCTGAATAAAGTGTAAAATCCAGAAAGGCAGGACAGGCCATGGAGAACTGGGAGCCTTGTTATGCTGATGGGCGGGATGTAAATTGCCAACAGACACTCGGGAGAAGTGTATGGTGTTTCCTGAAACATCTAAAAAACAAAGCAACAGAGCCTAGGGCACTTCCACTTATGGTCCTATAGCTTAGGGAAATTAAAATCAAAAAGATACAGCCACCCCAATGTTTGGGACGCCTCTGTTTACAAGAACCTCGTTTACCGTACAAGTTCAATATCACAGAAAGTGAAAAATGGATAAAGAACTTGTGGTACTTACGTACAATGCAGTATCACTCAGCAGTGAAATCTATGTCATCAGGCCCGTAGCAGCACAATGAGTGGATTCAGGTACGATGATTCTAACTGAAATAAGTCACACAGAAAAAGAAACATCATAAGATATCAGTAATACACGGAATGTAAACTTGGCTACACAGGAACTGAATTACAGAACAGAACAGGGTCTCAAATTTAGAAAACCAACTGATGCTTGTTTAAGGGTAAAGGTGAGTTGGGGTGCTGCATAAAACCAGAGATTGAAATGAGCACAGATAAAGTTCCTTAAGCCAAATATGGAATAGACAAGAGCTACTCCTTGCTCAACGAAATGGACTCAACACCGCATATTAAACGCCTAAGAATGTACCTGACTCTTAAGTATCTTAAAACCTATGGATTGCTATGTCTCCGAAAGAGAATCAAGCATGTGTACAGGGACATAAACGCAGCAGTGATAGGATTGGAGAGGTTCGGTGAGCAAATGAAGACCCTTTGAAGTCATATTGCATGGTACCCATTCCACGGGTTTCAACTACCCAGGTTTAAGGTATTCTTCCTTCAGCTAAAACATGCATGTGGAACCTAGAGTATGATCAACCATGTGATCGGGAGACGTGTTCAAATATGTCTCAGTTTTCGTACCCTGGTACTCGGGTGCAACATTCCAGACGCTTTACTAACACTCTCCCGACTTGGAGAGTCAGTCCCTTTAACCTCCTGTTTGGCCCAGTTTGCAATTTCTGCGGAAGATGAACAGGAATAGCGAGAACCAATGAGAGACTAGCTGGAGGTGTCTGGACGGGCAAATTTAACTCTCATTTCCCACCAGGAAGAGGAAATAACCAAAGGCTCAGCGTGCCGTGCCGGAACCAGATTAGGGCCTGAAGCCATCCTGCGGTGTTGCGGCCAGCTCACAAGAAAACGAGTTGAAGAAAGGAGCTCAGGGGCACTGTAATTCACAAACCTGCAGAGTTATAAATGACAACTATCGTCCAAAAATATACTGAAGTAAGGCTGCCAAGAGGACTTGAAAGCGGGGCAGAATTGCAGGAAACCGATTTCAGGAGGTAGACTGGAATTGCATTGAAAGCATAGGAAAAGAGGCAGAACGTCCACAATGATGCACTTGGCCAAAAAGGGCGTATGCGTTTTTTCCTGAATATATTCAGGAAAAAACGCATACGCCCTTTTTGGCCAACCAAGCAAGCTTGCAAAGGAAATCTGCACTACAATGAAGTCTCACTTCCCCCCGGTCAAAAGGGCCATCTGAAAAAAGTGTAAAATCCAGAAAGGCAGGACAGGCCATGGAGAACTGGGAGCCTTGTTATGCTGATGGGCGGGATGTCAATTGCCAACAGACACTCGGGAGAAGTGTATGGTGTTTCCTGAAACATCTAAAAAACAAAGCAACAGAGCCTAGGGCACTTCCACTTATGGTCCTATAGCTTAGGGAAATTAAAATCAAAAAGATACAGCCATCCCAATGTTTGGGACGCCTCTGTTTACAAGAACCTCGTTTACCGTACAAGTTCAATATCACAGAAAGTGAAAAATGGATAAAGAACTTGTGGTACTTACGTACAATGCAGTATCACTCAGCAGTGAAATCTATGTCATCAGGCCCGTAGCAGCACAATGAGTGGATTCAGGTACGATGATTCTAACTGAAATAAGTCACACAGAAAAAGAAACATCATAAGATATCAGTAATACACGGAATGTAAACTTGGCTACACAGGAACTGAATTACAGAACAGAACAGGGTCTCAAATTTAGAAAACCAACTTATGCTTGTTTAAGGGTAAAGGTGAGTTGGGGTGCTGCATAAAACCAGAGATTGAAATGAGCACAGATAAAGTTCCTTAAGCCAAATATGGAATAGACAAGAGCTAGTCCTTGCTCAACGAAATGGACTCAACACCGCATATTAAACGCCTAAGAATGTACCTGACTCTTAAGTATCTTAAAACCTATGGATTGCTATGTCTCCGAAAGAGAATCAAGCATGTGTACAGGGACATAAACGCAGCAGTGATAGGATTGGAGAGGTTCGGTGAGCAAATGAAGACCCTTTGAAGTCATATTGCATGGTACCCATTCCACGGGTTTCAACTACCCAGGTTTAAGGTATTCTTCCTTCAGCTAAAACATGCATGTGGAACCTAGAGTATGATCAACCATGTGATCGGGAGACGTGTTCAAATATGTCTCAGTTTTCGTACCCTGGTACTCGGGTGCAACATTCCAGACGCTTTACTAACACTCTCCCGACTTGGAGAGTCAGTCCCTTTAACCTCCTGTTTGGCCCAGTTTGCAATTTCTGCGGAAGATGAACAGGAATAGCGAGAACCAATGAGAGACTAGCTGGAGGTGTCTGGACGGGCAAATTTAACTCTCATTTCCCACCAGGAAGAGGAAATAACCAAAGGCTCAGCGTGCCGTGCCAGAACCAGATTAGGGCCTGAAGCCATCCTGCGGTGTTGCGGCCAGCTCACAAGAAAACGAGTTGAAGAAAGGAGCTCAGGGGCACTGTAATTCACAAACCTGCAGAGTTATAAATGACAACTATCGTCCAAAAATATACTGAAGTAAGGCTGCCAAGAGGACTTGAAAGCGGGGCAGAATTGCAGGAAACCGATTTCAGGAGGTAGACTGGAATTGCATTGAAAGCATAGGAAAAGAGGCAGAACGTCCACAATGATGCACTTGGCCAAAAAGGGCGTATGCGTTTTTTCCTGAATATATTCAGGAAAAAACGCATACGCCCTTTTTGGCCAACCAAGCAAGCTTGCAAAGGAAATCTGCACTACAATGAAGTCTCACTTCCCCCCCACCGGTCAAAAGGGCCATCTGAAAAAAGTGTAAAATCCAGAAAGGCAGGACAGGCCATGGAGAACTGGGAGCCTTGTTATGCTGATGGGCGGGATGTCAATTGCCAACAGACACTCGGGAGAAGTGTATGGTGTTTCCTGAAACATCTAAAAAACAAAGCAACAGAGCCTAGGGCACTTCCACTTATGGTCCTATAGCTTAGGGAAATTAAAATCAAAAAGATACAGCCACCCCAATGTTTGGGACGCCTCTGTTTACAAGAACCTCGTTTACCGTACAAGTTCAATATCACAGAAAGTGAAAAATGGATAAAGAACTTGTGGTACTTACGTACAATGCAGTATCACTCAGCAGTGTAATCTATGTCATCAGGCCCGTAGCAGCACAATGAGTGGATTCAGGTACGATGATTCTAACTGAAATAAGTCACACAGAAAAAGAAACATCATAAGATATCAGTAATACACGGAATGTAAACTTGGCTACACAGGAACTGAATTACAGAACAGAACAGGGTCTCACATTTAGAAAACCAACTTATGCTTGTTTAAGAGTAAAGGTGAGTTGGGGTGCTGCATAAAACCAGAGATTGAAATGAGCACAGATAAAGTTCCTTAAGCCAAATATGGAATAGACAAGAGCTACTCCTTGCTCAACGAAATGGACTCAACACCGCATATTAAACGCCTAAGAATGTACCTGACTCTTAAGTATCTTAAAACCTATGGATTGCTATGTCTCCGAAAGAGAATCAAGCATGTGTACAGGGACATAAACGCAGCAGTGATAGGATTGGAGAGGTTCGGTGAGCAAATGAAGACCCTTTGAAGTCATATTGCATGGTACCCATTCCACGGGTTTCAACTACCCAGGTTTAAGGTATTCTTCCTTCAGCTAAAACATGCATGTGGAACCTAGAGTATGATCAACCATGTGATCGGGAGACGTGTTCAAATATGTCTCAGTTTTCGTACCCTGGTACTCGGGTGCAACATTCCAGACGCTTTACTAACACTCTCCCGACTTGGAGAGTCAGTCCCTTTAACCTCCTGTTTGGCCCAGTTTGCAATTTCTGCGGAAGATGAACAGGAATAGCGAGAACCAATGAGAGACTAGCTGGAGGTGTCTGGACGGGCAAATTTAACTCTCATTTCCCACCAGGAAGAGGAAATAACCAAAGGCTCAGCGTGCCGTGCCGGAACCAGATTAGGGCCTGAAGCCATCCTGCGGTGTTGCGGCCAGCTCACAAGAAAACGAGTTGAAGAAAGGAGCTCACGGGCACTGTAATTCACAAACCTGCAGAGTTATAAATGACAACGATCGTCCAAAAATATACTGAAGTAAGGCTGCCAAGAGGACTTGAAAGCGGGGCAGAATTGCAGGAAACCGATTTCAGGAGGTAGACTGGAATTGCATTGAAAGCATAGGAAAAGAGGCAGAACGTCCACAATGATGCACTTGGCCAAAAAGGGCGTATGCGTTTTTTCCTGAATATATTCAGGAAAAAACGCATACGCCCTTTTTGGCCAACCAAGCAAGCTTGCAAAGGAAATCTGCACTACAATGAAGTCTCACTTCCCCCCCACCGGTCAAAAGGGCCATCTGAAAAAAGTGTAAAATCCAGAAAGGCAGGACAGGCCATGGAGAACTGGGAGCCTTGTTATGCTGATGGGCGGGATGTCAATTGCCAACAGACACTCGGGAGAAGTGTATGGTGTTTCCTGAAACATCTAAAAAACAAAGCAACAGAGCCTAGGGCACTTCCACTTATGGTCCTATAGCTTAGGGAAATTAAAATCAAAAAGATACAGCCACCCCAATGTTTGGGACGCCTCTGTTTACAAGAACCTCGTTTACCGTACAAGTTCAATATCACAGAAAGTGAAAAATGGATAAAGAACTTGTGGTACTTACGTACAATGCAGTATCACTCAGCAGTGAAATCTATGTCATCAGGCCCGTAGCAGCACAATGAGTGGATTCAGGTACGATGATTCTAACTGAAATAAGTCACACAGAGAAAGAAACATCATAAGATATCAGTAATACACGGAATGTAAACTTGGCTACACAGGAACTGAATTACAGAACAGAACAGGGTCTCACATTTAGAAAACCAACTTATGCTTGTTTAAGGGTAAAGGTGAGTTGGGGTGCTGCATAAAACCAGAGATTGAAATGAGCACAGATAAAGTTCCTTAAGCCAAATATGGAATAGACAAGAGCTACTCCTTGCTCAACGAAATGGACTCAACACCGCATATTAAACGCCTAAGAATGTACCTGACTCTTAAGTATCTTAAAACCTATGGATTGCTATGTCTCCGAAAGAGAATCAAGCATGTGTACAGGGACATAAACGCAGCAGTGATAGGATTGGAGAGGTTCGGTGAGCAAATGAAGACCCTTTGAAGTCATATTGCATGGTACCCATTCCACGGGTTTCAACTACCCAGGTTTAAGGTATTCTTCCTTCAGCTAAAACATGCATGTGGAACCTAGAGTATGATCAACCATGTGATCGGGAGACGTGTTCAAATATGTCTCAGTTTTCGTACCCTGGTACTCGGGTGCAACATTCCAGACGCTTTACTAACACTCTCCCGACTTGGAGAGTCAGTCCCTTTAACCTCCTGTTTGGCCCAGTTTGCAATTTCTGCGGAAGATGAACAGGAATAGCGAGAACCAATGAGAGACTAGCTGGAGGTGTCTGGACGGGCAAATTTAACTCTCATTTCCCACCAGGAAGAGGAAATAACCAAAGGCTCAGCGTGCCGTGCCGGAACCAGATTAGGGCCTGAAGCCATCCTGCGGTGTTGCGGCCAGCTCACAAGAAAACGAGTTGAAGAAAGGAG
Source organism: Globicephala melas (assembly GCF_963455315.2). Taxonomy (NCBI): domain Eukaryota; kingdom Metazoa; phylum Chordata; class Mammalia; order Artiodactyla; family Delphinidae; genus Globicephala; species Globicephala melas. Next base: position 488,523 of record NW_027207297.1, on the reverse strand, counting down.
CTCAGGGGCACTGTAATTCACAAACCTGCAGAGTTATAAATGACAACTATCGTCCAAAAATATACTGAAGTAAGGCTGCCAAGAGGACTTGAAAGCGGGGCAGAATTGCAGGAAACCGATTTCAGGAGGTAGACTGGAATTGCATTGAAAGCATAGGAAAAGAGGCAGAACGTCCACAATGATGCACTTGGCCAAAAAGGGCGTATGCGTTTTTTCCTGAATATATTCAGGAAAAAACGCATACGCCCTTTTTGGCTAACCAAGCAAGCTTGCAAAGGAAATCTGCACTAAAATGAAGTCTCTCTTCCCCCCCACCGGTCAAAAGGGCCATCTGAAAAAAGTGTAAAATCCAGAAAGGCAGGACAGGCCATGGAGAACTGGGAGCCTTGTTATGCTGATGGGCGGGATGTCAATTGCCAACAAACACTCGGGAGAAGTGTATGGTGTTTCCTGAAACATCTAAAAAAACAAAGCAACAGAGCCTAGTGCACTTCCACTTATGGTCCTATAGCTTAGGGAAATTAAAATCAAAAAGATACAGCCACCCCAATGTTTGGGACGCCTCTGTTTACAAGAACCTCGTTTACCGTACAAGTTCAATATCACAGAAAGTGAAAAATGGATAAAGAACTTGTGGTACTTACGTACAATGCAGTATCACTCAGCAGTGAAATCTATGTCATCAGGCCCGTAGCAGCACAATGAGTGGATTCAGGTACGATGATTCTAACTGAAATAAGTCACACAGAAAAAGAAACATCATAAGATATCAGTAATACACGGAATGTAAACTTGGCTACACAGGAACTGAATTACAGAACAGAACAGGGTCTCAAATTTAGAAAACCAACTTATGCTTGTTTAAGGGTAAAGGTGAGTTGGGGTGCTGCATAAAACCAGAGATTGAAATGAGCACAGATAAAGTTCCTTAAGCCAAATATGGAATAGACAAGAGCTACTCCTTGCTCAACGAAATGGACTCAACACCGCATATTAAACGCCTAAGAATGTACCTGACTCTTAAGTATCTTAAAACCTATGGATTGCTATGTCTCCGAAAGAGAATCAAGCATGTGTACAGGGACATAAACGCAGCAGTGATAGGATTGGAGAGGTTCGGTGAGCAAATGAAGACCCTTTGAAGTCATATTGCATGGTACCCATTCCACGGGTTTCAACTACCCAGGTTTAAGGTATTCTTCCTTCAGCTAAAACATGCATGTGGAACCTAGAGTATGATCAACCATGTGATCGGGAGATGTGTTCAAATATGTCTCAGTTTTCGTACCCTGGTACTCGGGTGCAACATTCCAGACGCTTTACTAACACTCTCCCGACTTGGAGAGTCAGTCCCTTTAACCTCCTGTTTGGCCCAGTTTGCAATTTCTGCGGAAGATGAACAGGAATAGCGAGAACCAATGAGAGACTAGCTGGAGGTGTCTGGACGGGCAAATTTAACTCTCATTTCCCACCAGGAAGAGGAAATAACCAAAGGCTCAGCGTGCCGTGCCGGAACCAGATTAGGGCCTGAAGCCATCCTGCGGTGTTGCGGCCAGCTCACAAGAAAACGAGTTGAAGAAAGGAGCTCAGGGGCACTGTAATTCACAAACCTGCAGAGTTATAAATGACAACGATCGTCCAAAAATATACTGAAGTAAGGCTGCCAAGAGGACTTGAAAGCGGGGCAGAATTGCAGGAAACCGATTTCAGGAGGTAGACTGGAATTGCATTGAAAGCATAGGAAAAGAGGCAGAACGTCCACAATGATGCACTTGGCCAAAAAGGGCGTATGCGTTTTTTCCTGAATATATTCAGGAAAAAACGCATACGCCCTTTTTGGCCAACCAAGCAAGCTTGCAAAGGAAATCTGCACTACAATGAAGTCTCACTTCCCCCCGGTCAAAAGGGCCATCTGAAAAAAGTGTAAAATCCAGAAAGGCAGGACAGGCCATGGAGAACTGGGAGCCTTGTTATGCTGATGGGCGGGATGTCAATTGCCAACAGACACTCGGGAGAAGTGTATGGTGTTTCCTGAAACATCTAAAAAACAAAGCAACAGAGCCTAGGGCACTTCCACTTATGGTCCTATAGCTTAGGGAAATTAAAATCAAAAAGACACAGCCACCCCAAAGTTTGGGACGCCTCTGTTTACAAGAACCTCGTTTACCGTACAAGTTCAATATCACAGAAAGTGAAAAATGGATAAAGAAGCTGTGGTACTTACGTACAGTGCAGTATCACTCAGCAATGAAATCTATGTCATCAGGCCCTTAGCAGCACAATGAGTGGATTCAGGTATGATGATTCTAACTGAAATAAGTCACACAGAAAAAGAAACATCATCAGGTATCAGTAATACACGGAATGTAAACTTGGCTACACAGGAACTGAATTACAGAACAGAACAGGGTCTCAAATTTAGAAAACCAACTTATGCTTGTTTAAGGGTAAAGGTGAGTTGGGGTGCTGCATAAAACCAGAGATTGAAATGAGCACAGATAAAGTTCCTTAAGCCAAATATGGAATAGACAAGAGCTACTCCTTGCTCAACGAAATGGACTCAACACCGCATATTAAACGCCTAAGAATGTACCTGACTCTTAAGTATCTTAAAACCTATGGATTGCTATGTCTCCGAAAGAGAATCAAGCATGTGTACAGGGACATAAACGCAGCAGTGATAGGATTGGAGAGGTTCGGTGAGCAAATGAAGACCCTTTGAAGTCATATTGCATGGTACCCATTCCACGGGTTTCAACTACCCAGGTTTAAGGTATTCTTCCTTCAGCTAAAACATGCATGTGGAACCTAGAGTATGATCAACCATGTGATCGGGAGACGTGTTCAAATATGTCTCAGTTTTCGTACCCTGGTACTCGGGTGCAACATTCCAGACGCTTTACTAACACTCTCCCGACTTGGAGAGTCAGTCCCTTTAACCTCCTGTTTGGCCCAGTTTGCAATTTCTGCGGAAGATGAACAGGAATAGCGAGAACCAATGAGAGACTAGCTGGAGGTGTCTGGACGGGCAAATTTAACTCTCATTTCCCATAGGGAAGAGGAATAAACCAAAGGCTCAGCATGCCGTGCCGGAACCAGATTAGGGCCTGAAGCAATCCTGCGGTGTTGTGGCGAGCTCAAAAGAAAGCGAGTTGAAGAAAGGAGCTCAGGGGCACTGTAATTCACAAACCTGCAGAGTTATAAATGACAGCTATTGTCCGAAAATATACTGAAGTAGGGCTGCCAAGAGGACTTGAATGCGGGGCAGAATTGCAGGAAACCGATTTCAGGAGGAATCGGAATTGGATTGCATTTAAAACACAGGAAAAGAGGAAGAACGTCGAAAATGATGCACTTGGCCAAAAAGGGCGTATGCATTTTTTCCTGAATATATTCAGGAAAAAATGCATACGCCCTTTTTGGCCAACCAAGCAAGCTTGCAAAGGAAATCTGCACTACAATGAAGTCTCACTTCCCCCCGGTCAAAAGGGCCATCTGAAAAAAGTGTAAAATCCAGAAAGGCAGAACAGGCCACGGAGAACTGGGAGCCTTGTTATGCTGATGGGCGGGATGTAAATTCCCAACAGCCGCTCTGTAGAAGTGTATGGTGTTTCCTGAAACATCTAAAAAACAAAGCAACAGAGCCTAGGGCACTTCCACTTATGGTCCTATAGCTTAGGGAAATTAAAATCAAAAAGACACAGCCACCCCAAAATTTGGGACGGCTCTTTTTACAGGAATCTCTTCTGCGGCACAAGTTAAATATCCCAGAGAGCAAATAATGGATAAAGAAGTTGCGGTACTTATGTACAACAGAATACCACTCAGCAATGAAATCTATGTCACCAGGCCCGTACCAGCATAATGAGTGGATTGAGGCACGATGATTCTAAGTGAAATAAGTCACACAGAAAAAGAAACATCATAAGTTATCACTAATACACGGAATGTGAATTTGGCTACACATGAACTGAATTACAAAACAGAACAGGGTCTCAAATTTAGAAAACCAACTTATGCTTGCTTAAGGGGGAAGGTGAGTTGGGGTGCTGCATAAAAGCAGAGTTTGAAATTAGCACAGATACCGTTCCATAAGCCAAATATGTAATAGACAAGACCTACCCCTTGCTCAACGAAATGGATTCAACAATGAGGTATCACCTCACACCTGGTAGAATAGGCATCATAGAAAATCTACAAACAAAAAATGCTGGAAAGGGTGTGGAGAAAAGGAACCCTCTTCCACTATTGTTGGGAATATAAATTGATACAGTCATTATGGAGAACAATATGGAATTTCTTAAGAAACTAACAATAGAATTACCATATGATACAGCAATCCCAGTACTGGACATATACCCAGACAAAACCATAAATCAAAAAGAGTCATTCACCGCAATGTTCATTGCATCACTATTTACAATATCGAGGTAATGGAAGCAACCTAAATGCCCACAGACAGACGAATGCATAAAGCTGTGGTACATATATAAAATGGAATATTACTAAGCCATGAAAAGGAATGAAATTGGGTCATTTGTAGAGACGTCGATGGATCTAGAGACTGTCATACAGAGTGAAGTAAGTCAGAAAGAGAAAAACAAATCTTGTATATTCATGCATATATGTGGAACCTAGAAAAACTGTACAGATTAACCATTTTGCAAGGCATAAATAGAGCAACAGATGTAGACAACAAACGTATGGACAACAAGGGGGGGAAGCTGTTGGGGGGGTGGTGGTGGGAGGAGTTGAGAGACTGGGATTGGCATGTATACATTTATATGTATAAAATAGATAACCAATAAGAACCTGCTGTATAAAAATATAAAATAAAATTCAAAATTAAAAAGAAATAAAATTTAAAAAATAAAACAGAAAAAACAATTATTCCCTGCACATACATGTATTTATATGAATAAATTATTTCCATGCTTATATCTGTAAATACAAAAAAGAGGAATAAAATCTACCTTGAACCAAAAACGAAAAAGAGAAAAAAACACAGAACCCACCAGTTACACAGAGGAAAACCGTATCAGGGCACTTGCTCCAGTTGTAAACAATTCTGAAGTTGGTCAGTGGTGGGGAATCGTCTCCCATTCAGCCAGCAGCCCCCACGCAACAAGCGTCCTCATTGCAAAGCTGGGGCACCGTGCCGAGGCATCTGTGAGTAAACGTGAGCTGAGCCCCAGGCCAGTTGCTGCTGAACTATTCCCACCCGTCCCAGGTAAAACACCTGAATATATACAAGGACTTGAAAGCCTAGAGGAAGGGCCATAGAGCCACACGAGTGACAGCATGCCGGCCGACTTGGTGCCTGCAGGCCAGCCAGGATGGTCCTGGCCCTGGGTGCTCTTCTGGAAGATTTCCATTTCCCTGCCTGAGATACCCGTCCTGTCCCTGCCCCCACTGCTTTTTTCCTTCCTCACCTCTGCCCAGGGAGAAATTCCAGCAGCAGGTATGGGTGACACATCCTCTTCTTTAGCAGGTGGCAGCCTGGCAACTGCTGCAGAAAGTCCAGCAGAGCCCCACTCACACTGGGCCACCCACAAAGCCGTGGCCTCTCACTCCCTCCCACCAGCCCAGCCCCGAGACTGCTGACAGGGCAGAGAAAATGGCATCAGGCATGGCTGCAGGGGCTCTTGCTGCCTGGAGTGGTATTTATATTGATCTCAACCCAGGCACACCTGGGGAGGGCTGGCCGGCACGGTAAGGCTGCCCAGGTCAGCCAATCATCACCCCTCAGGGGCTCACAGTTGCAGAAAATGGAACTTGCTGAACCGGCCAGGTCCAAGGAACAGGTGTGGGCTCCTGAGAGTCAGGATAGACAAGGGGCTGCAGCTTTGGCTTGTTTTCTAATCATTTTATCTGGCCCATGAGTGGGAGACAACTTCAAGAAAACCCTCTCCTAATGAGAGGAACCCAGGAGTCAGGGAGAGGAGGGGTGGGTGGTGGTTGGAGACAGAGGCCTGGTGCCCCGGGTGCAGTGGAAGTCTCTGGAAGACCAGGTGGAGGGAGGCCTCACGGAGTGATGCCCAGGGTCACAGACCTGTCGCAGCTGCTGTTTGTTAGTTCAAGTCCTGCTCTGAGGTGCTCTGTGTCAGCTCTGAGTGACAGGTGAGCAGGGGGTGCTCTGCAATGAGGGCTATGTGCACGGTTCCTGTGTGCCCAGCCCTGCCACGGTACCTGCAAGGGTAGCTCTGTATCCTGGGAGGGACCTGATCACAAGAGCCCCGTGGGCTGGGGTGGGGGTGGGGTACCTGCCCAGGTGAGCTCCATATTCTGCGATTGGTCTGACCACGAGAGCCCCATGGGCTGCTGGGGACCTGGTAAAGGATGTCAGGACAGTCAGTGAAGCCACCGAGGATATACCTCCAGTTGCTCCTAATTCCTACACCCTGCTGGTCATTCTACCAACCACCAGGACATGGTATTCTGTATTAGTCTTCAATGATGCCTTCTTTTGTATTCCATTAGTCCCAGAGTCACAAGAAATTTTGGCTTGTGAGTGGCAGGACTCAACATACAACTAAAACAATACTTCCGGGCCGTCTGGCCCCAAGGGTGCAAAAATTCCCACACCGTCTTTGGGGAAAGCTTAGCTAAAGACCTAAAAGTTCTACCTCTGGAAAAGGAAACCCTCCTTCAATATGCAGACGACATTCTGATCGCCAGCCCTACTAAGGAGGCCTCTGAACTACCAAGCCAATAAAGGATAGAAGTTGTCCAAGAAAAAGCTCAAATATCACAGACTGCGGTGACCTGCCTGGGCTTCATTCTCACACAAGGTCAGAGAAGCCCATCCCAGGAAAGGGAAGAAACCATTTTCAGCCTTACCCCTTTCTAAAACTAGAAGACAGCTTAGGGGTTCCTGGGGAGGCCAGGGTTTGCTGCTTCTGGATCCCTAACTACAGTCTACTAGCTGGGCCTCTATATGAAACACTGAAAGGAAAAGATGATGATCCTTTTGAATAGAATCCAGAAGTGGCCTTTCAAGAATGGAAAGAGCAGTCAATTCAGACCCTTGCCCTGGAACTCCCTAATTTAGCTAAACCCTTTGACCTTTACATTCCCGGTGAAAGGTGAATCGCCATTGGAGAATTAGTGCAAAAACTGGGACCACTTGAAATGGAACAATGCAAGAATGCCATCCAGGTAGGATAAACTACGGTCACTAAGGAGCTTGGCCCACTGCCACATCTGGCCAAGATACTGGCGGTATCTAAAAACCTGGAAATCAGCAGCCCAAAAGGCCACCTCCCTCCTAAGGGAAAAGGACCCCACGTGGTGATCCTAACCACCAACCATGCCCTGAAGTTGCAGGGTTCGCTCCGTGGGCACACCGACCTCGAGTGAGGAGGCCCTCCAACTCCAACATCCAGAGAGATAACCGGGGGCAACAGGGCACCATGACGACTCGTGTGAACATCACTTGACCTGGAGTTTCTCTCATAAAACAACAAGAGTGTGTCCCAAAAGAGTAGACTACTGCTTGCAGGACTTACTGCACCCAGAGGGGAGCTAATAATCTTGGCGGGGGAACAGTATACCACACTGTCACCATAGAAAAGCCTACAGACACCGTGATGATGGTGGCCAATAAGACCGGCTGGACTCCTGTTTACTTCAAAAGGCTGTTGACTCAGTAGCCATCATGGTCCTTATCACCACTGACCCTGGACTGTCTGGGAGTTGAGCGGGCAGGGCTCTGACACCTGGTGCTGTTTGTACGTTAATTCAGGGGCCTAATTGAAGAAAGCGCAGACTACTGGTCAGAGCATCTAGGCTGGCAGAAACGGTCAGCCTAAGGTGGCCGAACAAATGTGGGGCGGGGTGAAACCGGCCCCCACAGCGTCTCTGCACATCTCTTTCCTGGACCCTTAAAGGTCATTAGAATCTATAACACTTCCAATGCTGGTGCTCAGATGGACGAGCAGGGAGGCACGGGTCCTGGGGACAATCAACGTCACCGGGAGGCTGCTGGGGAGAAGCTCTGACCCTCGCCCCAGGGTATGAGGGCTCCCAACTCAGCACTCAGCAGTTACAGAAGAAGGGTCTGCACCCTCAGCACTCCAAGAATGAGGAACGGGACAAAAGGCAGAGGAGGGGTTTGTCCCCAGCAAAGCCCATTAAAAATCCCTGGGAGATAAAAATAGAATCTGGGCAATAAAGTCAAGTCTAACCTTTTTTATCCTTTGTGCTTTGTCTAATTTCACGTGCTCCTAGGGTCCCGCATGCAGAGGTTCCACACCCGGCACTTCAGACCAGATTTCCTAGTGCAGAATGGCTGGGTCGACACCTCAGCTCCTGGGGCCCAGTGCAGACTCCACGATATAGAGCCTGAGCTACAGCCAACCCGGCCCTCGAGAGCTCCGCCGCCTCCCTCCCTCCCACTGACTCTGACAGGATCTCTACACAGCAGCCCAGCCCACAGCCCACGGGGTAGTGCATGCTCTCACCTCTCCATTCTCTGATCAAAATATAAAGTTTCCTTTGCTTGTGAACCAAACTCAGTCTCGATCTGTTGGCCCCAATGACACTGGGCAGGGGGACACTTGTTGGGGTCCACTCTGGAGGATCAGTAACAGAAATTGAGACTATTGTAACCTCAATGAACAGATGTGTGAGCCAAACTGTAGTTAACATAGAACAGTGTATAAGGCTCGGGTAAAATAAGATGTTTCTAACACTTCCATTTGATATTTCCATCACTTTTTATAAGCAAGTTCAGTGAAAAGGTTTGTCTTATTTGTCAGGTCAATATTAGAGAAACGAAGTGATTTCTTTCCAAGGATGTACATCTAATAATCTTGGTTAAACCTTCAATCTTGTTTTAAATGCTTTTCCATTGAAAATGATACCTCTCTTTCAGCTCCCCCATTTCTGAGAAGTATAAAATCTTATAATTTATTATTACCAAAGGGGAAAGGTGGGAGGAGGGATAAATTAACAGTTTGGAATTAACACATACACACTGCTATGTATAAAATAAATCATCAACAAGGAACTACTGTATAGCACAGGGAACTACACTCAACATTTTGCAATAACCTATAAGGGGAAATAATCTGAAAAAGAATAGATATTTTTATTGACATCATCTATCAATGATAGTTAAAGTGTAGCCTAAGGGAAGCTGGTGGTGAGTGCTTCTGACCCTGAAGACTTCAATCATCTAAAGTTTGGACTCTGCCTACTTCCCAAGGCCCTTAATGAACATATGTGTAGCCGTAGCTTAAAAACTTCCCCAGTTTGGGTTTCGGGGAGACACTGATTTTGAAAAAGCCCTGGTGTTCTCCTTACATGAATGGGACTCTTCCTACTGCTAAAACATGTCTGTCACACCCAGAGGATGGTATACCGTCTGATCGGGAAGAGTTTGGAAAAGGCATCTCATCTCCTCATCTCCTGGTGCTCGGGTTCACCCCTCCAGCGTCTTTACTAACAGTCTCCCCACTTGGAGATGTCAGCACTGTCAACATCCTGTTGCGTACAGTTTGGAATTTGTCCAGAGGATGAAGTGGAAGGATGAGGAACAATGAGAGACAAGTCCTAGGTGTTCAGACAGGCACATGTCACTCTAATTTCCAATCAGGAAGACGAATTGACCAAAGGCTAGGGTTGCCCATGGAAACAGTATAGGGCTTGAGGAAATCCCGCTGCTTTGTGGCCAGTTCCCATAAACACAAGTTGAACAATGGAACTCAGGGGCAGTAAAATTCACAAAACTGCAGAGTTGAAAATATCCATCACTGAAAAATGTCTTGAGGAAAGTCAGAGAAAAGGACTTGTAAGCAAGGGAGAATGGCAGGAAAGGGATTTGAGGAGGTAGAAAGGACTCGCCATTAAGCACAAGAAAAGGAGCTGAACATTGCCAACATTGCAGTTGGCCAAAAAGGGTGTATGCGTTTTTTTCTGTATATATTCAAGAAAAGGACATACACTTTTTTAGCCAACCAAACAGGTGGGCACTGGAAGTCAATACTACAAAAGATATCACTTCGCATCAGTCAGAAGAGCCATCCTCATAAAGCGTAAACAACAGAAATGCAGGACAGGGCAACGAGAAGAGGGAGCCCTGTGAGACTTATAGTGGAAATGTATATTGCCAACGGCCATTCTGGAGAAGTGTATTGTGTTTACTAAAGCATCTAAAAAATGAGCTACAGAGCATAGGGCACTTGCACTCATGGGCGTATATCTTGGGAAAAACAAAAATCGAGAGGACACAGGCACCCCAATGTTTACCCCCTCTCTGTTTAAAAGATCCTCGACTAGGATATAACTTAAATGTCTCTGGAGGGAAAAAATGGATAGAGATGTGGTACTTAGGTAGAGTGGAATATTATTCAGCCTGGAAATCAATGAAATATGGCCAGTTGTAACAACTCCGGAGGAGTTACGTATGATCATTCTAAGTGACAGAATTCAAAAAGAAAAAGACACATATCATAAGATATCACTTAAAGGTGGAATCCAAAATGGCTACACATGAAATAAATTACAAAACAAAAACATAGTCAAATATGTAGAAAACACGCATAAGGCTGCTAAACGGGAAAGGTGGGGAGGGGTGAGGCATCATCCAGGAGGTTGAAATTAGCAAAGATACCATTCCAAATACCAAACTGATAATCAACAAGGCCTACACGGTAGCTAAAAGAACTGCACTCAGCACACTCAAGTCACCGGAAAAGAATATATACGACTGGTAAGAATCTGAAAAAGAATTTATTGATGACTCTCTGTACGTGAATCAAGTGGATGTACAGCAGCAAGAAACAGAGCTTTGAAAATCAGCTGTAACCAATATAGTAATAAATTGAAAAAAATAAACGACAGAGAGACAGAGAAAACCTCTTACAACTTTTCCTCAGGGACAGTGATGCAACATGGATTGAACACACCTAGACCCACAGCAGGATGAGACATAAGGCTGGAAACTGTTTGCGCTAAGAGAAATGTGAGGTTGGGTGAGGAAATGCACACCCTTTAAAGTAATACTACCTGGTACCCATTCAATGGGTCCCAAATCTGCAGGTTCAAGGGATCTTCCTACAGCTAAAACATGCATGGAAAACCCAGAGGACTGTACACCATGTGATCGGGAGATGTGTCTAAAATGCACCTCATTTATCCTCTCCTGGTGCTCCTGTTCACCATTCCAGCCACGTTACTTAGAATCTCCTCACTTGGAGAATCAGCACATTTAAACTTCTGTTTCACACATTTTGCAAATTGTGAGGAGGATGAACGGGAAGAGGGGGAACCAATGAGAGAATAGTTGTAGGGGTTTGGACGGGCACATATCACTCTAATTTCCCATTAAGAATAAGAATTAAAGAAAGGCTCAGCCTGCCTCGCCGGAGCCAAAATAGAGCCTGAAGCAATCCTGCGGGTTTGAGGCCAGCTCACAAAAGAACAACTTAAAAAATGGAGCTCAGGGTCACTGCAATTCACAAACCTGCAGAGTTATAAATGAAAACTAACGTCCAAAAATATGTTGAGGTAAGGCAAAGAAGAGGATCTGAATGCAAGACAGAATTGCAAGAAACAGATTTCAAGAGATAGATTGGACTCGTCTTTAACGCACATGAAAAGCGGCAGAATTTCGACAATGATGCAGTTGGCCCAAAAGGGCGTATGTGTTTTTTCCTGATTATATCCAGGAAAAAACGCATACGCACTTTATGGGCAACGAAGCAAGCAAGCAATGCAAATGTGCACAACAAAGAAGTCTCACTTCCCACCGGTCAAAAGGGCCATCCTAAAAAATTGTAAAAACCAGAAATGCAGGACAGGCCATGGAGAACAGGGAGCCTTTATACGCTGATGGGCAGTGTGTGAACTGCCGAGAGCCACTCTGGAGAAGTGTATGGTGGTTCCTAAATCATCTAAAAAACAGAGCTACAGAGCATAGGACACTTCCAATCATGGGAGTATATCTAGGGAAGTCTAAAAATCAACAAGACACAAGCACACCACAGTTTAGGGCTACTCTGTTTACAAGAACCTCAACTTCAGTACACCTTAAATATCCCAGGAAAGAGAACAATGGATAAAGAAGATGTGGTACTTATGTACAATGGAATATCTCTTCACCATGAAATCAATGTAATAAGGCTAGTAGAAGGATAAAGAGTGGATTTAGGTCCGATAATACTACTTGAAATAAGTCAAACAGAAAAAGAAACATATCATAAGATATCACTTATAGAGGGAGGGTAAATATGGCTGCACAAGAAATGAATTACAGAACAGAACAGTGTCTCACATTTAGAAAACACACTTATTTCAGCTTAAGGGGAAAGGAGAGGTGGGGTGATGCATAAAACCAGAGTTTGAAATTAGCACAGATACCGTTCAATAAACCAAATAGGTATTAGACAAGATCTACACCTTGCTCAATGAACTGGCCTCAACACACCCTATACACCGCAGAGAAATATATCTGAGTAATAAGAATCTTAAAACCCATGTATTGATATATCTCCATAAGGGAATCAAGTGTGTGCAGAGCGGCACAAACACAGCAGTGAAAATGAGCTAAACCCCATTATAGAAATAAATTTTAAAAACAAAACGCTGAAACAATGAAAGAGAGAAAAATTCTTACAAAATTCGCTCAGGGGATGTGATGCAACCTGGATTGACCACATATAAACCCACAGCTGGATAAGACATAAGGCTGGACACTTGGGGCTGAGAAGATTGGTGAGCTTTGGTGAGCAACTGCCGAAAGTTTAATGCAATACTTCATGCTACTCAGTCCAAGGGTCCCAACACTCCAGGTTGAAGGGAATCTTCCTACAGCTAAACCATGCTTGGGAAACCCAGCGACTGGTATACCATATGATCGGGAAAGGTTTCTAAAACACACCTCATTTTTCCTCTCCTGGGGCTGCGGATCGACATTCCAGCCGCTTTACTAACAACATCCCCACATGGAGTCAATGCCTTTAAGTTCTGGTATCGCACAGTCTGCAGTTAGTGTGGAGGATGAATGGGAATAGGGGGAACCAGTGAGAAACAAGCTGTAGCGGTTTCAATGGGCACATGTCACTCTAATGCCACATCAGTAAGAAGAATTAACCAAAGGCACAGCAAGGTGCCCCAGAAGAAAAATAGGGCTTCAAGGAATCCTGTGGTTATGGGGCAAGACCACAAAAATAAGAGCTGAAAAGTGGGGCTAAGGGCCACTGCAATTCAAAAACCTGCAGAGTTATAAAGGCCAAGTATTTTCAAAAAATATATTGAGGTAAGGCTATGAAGAGACATTGAAAGCAAGGCAGAACTGCAGGAAACCGATTTCAGGAGGTAGACTGGAATTGCATTGAAAACATATGAAGAGAGTCAGAACCTCGACAATGATGCACTTGGCCAAAAAGGGCGTATGTGTTTTTTCCTGAATATATTCAGGAAAAAACTCATACGCACTTTTTGGCCAACCAAGCAAGCTTGCAAAGGAAATCTGCACTACAATGAAGTCTCACTTACACCTGGTCAAAAGGGTCATCTGAAAAAAGTGTAAAATCCATAAAGGCACGACAGGGCATGGAGAACTGGGAACCTTCTTATGCTGATGGGCGGGATGTAAATTGCCAACAGCCACTGTGGAGAAGTGTATGGTGTTTCCTGAAACATCTAAAAAACAAAGCAACAGAGCCTAGGGCACTTCCACTTATGGTCCTATAGCTTAGGGAAATTAAAATCAAAAAGACACAGCCACCCCAATGTTTGGGACGCCTCTGTTTACAAGAACCTCATTTACCGTACAAGTTCAATATCGCAGAAAGTGAAAAATGGATAAAGAAGTTGTGGTACTTACGTACAAGGCAATATAACTCAGCAATGAAATCTATGTCATCAGGCCCTTAGCAGCACAATGAGTGGATTCAGGTATGATGATTCTAACTGAAATAAGTCACACAGAAAAAGAAACATCATAAGATATCAGTAATACACGGAATGTAAACTTGGCTACACAGGAACTGAATTACAGAACAGAACAGGGTCTCAAATTTAGAAAACCAACTTATGCTTGCTTAAGGGTTAAGGTGAGTTGGGGTGCTGCATAAAACCAGAGATTGAAATGAGCACAGATAAAGTTCCTTAAGCCAAATATGGAATAGACAAGAGCTACTCCTTGCTCAACGAAATGGACTCAACACCGAATATTAAACGCCTAAGAATGTACCTGACTAGTAAGTATCGTAAAACCTATGGATTGCTATGTCTCCGAAAGAGAATCAAGCATGTGTACAGGGGCATAAACGCAGCAGTGATAGGATTGGAGAGGTTCGGTGAGCAAATGAAGACCCTTTGAAGTCATATTGCCTGGTACCCATTCCACGGGTCTCAACTCTCCAGGTTTAAGGTATTCTTCCTTCAGCTAAAACATGCATGTGGAACCCAGAGTATGATCAACTGTGTGAACGGGAGACGTGTTCAAATATGTCTCAGTTTTCCTCCCCTGGTACTCGGGTGCAACATTCCAGACGCTTTACTAACACTCTCCCCACGTGGAGAGTCAGCGCCTTTAACCTCCTGTTTGGCCCAGTTTGCAATTTCTGCGGAAGATGAACAGGAATAGCGAGAACCAATGAGAGACTAGCTGGAGGTGTCTGGACGGGCAAATTTAACTCTCATTTCCCACCAGGAAGAGGAAATAACCAAAGGCTCAGCGTGCCGTGCCGGAACCAGATTAGGGCCTGAAGCCATCCTGCGGTGTTGCGGCCAGCTCAAAAGAAAGCGAGTTGAAGAAAGGAGCTCAGGGACACTGTAATTCACAAACCTGCAGAGTTATAAATGACAGCTATCGTCCAAAAATATACTGAAGTAAGGCTGCCAAGAGGACTTGAATGCGGGGCAGAATTGCAGGAAACCGATTTCAGGAGGTAGACTGGAATTGCATTGAAAGCATAGGAAAAGAGGCAGAACGTCCACAATGATGCACTTGGCCAAAAAGGGCGTATGCGTTTTTTCCTGAATATATTCAGGAAAAAACGCATACGCCCTTTTTGGCCAACCAAGCAAGCTTGCAAAGGAAATCTGCACTACAATGAAGTCTCACTTCCCCCCGGTCAAAAGGGCCATCTGAAAAAAGTGTAAAATCCAGAAAGGCAGGACAGGCCATGGAGAACTGGGAGCCTTGTTATGCTGATGGGCGGGATGTCAATTGCCAACAGACACTCGGGAGAAGTGTATGGTGTTTCCTGAAACATCTAAAAAACAAAGCAACAGAGCCTAGGGCACTTCCACTTATGGTCCTATAGCTTAGGGAAATTAAAATCAAAAAGATACAGCCACCCCAATGTTTGGGACGCCTCTGTTTACAAGAACCTCGTTTACCGTACAAGTTCAATATCACAGAAAGTGAAAAATGGATAAAGAACTTGTGGTACTTACGTACAATGCAGTATCACTCAGCAGTGAAATCTATGTCATCAGGCCCGTAGCAGCACAATGAGTGGATTCAGGTACGATGATTCTAACTGAAATAAGTCACACAGAAAAAGAAACATCATAAGATATCAGTAATACACGGAATGTAAACTTGGCTACACAGGAACTGAATTACAGAACAGAACAGGGTCTCAAATTTAGAAAACCAACTTATGCTTGTTTAAGGGTAAAGGTGAGTTGGGGTGCTGCATAAAACCAGAGATTGAAATGAGCACAGATAAAGTTCCTTAAGCCAAATATGGAATAGACAAGAGCTACTCCTTGCTCAACAAAATGGACTCAACACCGCATATTAAACGCCTAAGAATGTACCTGACTCTTAAGTATCTTAAAACCTATGGATTGCTATGTCTCCGAAAGAGAATCAAGCGTGTGTACAGGGACATAAACGCAGCAGTGATAGGATTGGAGAGGTTCGGTGAGCAAATGAAGACCCTTTGAAGTCATATTGCATGGTACCCATTCCACGGGTTTCAACTACCCAGGTTTAAGGTATTCTTCCTTCAGCTAAAACATGCATGTGGAACCTAGAGTATGATCAACCATGTGATCAAGAGACGTGTTCAAATATGTCTCAGTTTTCGTACCCTGGTACTCGGGTGCAACATTCCAGACGCTTTACTAACACTCTCCCGACTTGGTGAGTCTGTCCCTTTAACCTCCTGTTTGGCCCAGTTTGCAATTTCTGCAGAAGATGAACAGGAATAGCGAGAACCAATGAGAGACTAGCTGGAGGTGTCTGGACGGGCAAATTTAACTCTCATTTCCCACCAGGAAGAGGAAAGAACCAAAGGCTCAGCGTGCCGTGCCGGAACCAGATTAGGGCCTGAAGCCATCCTGCGGTGTTGCGGCCAGCTCACAAGAAAACGAGTTGAAGAAAGGAGCTCAGGGGCACTGTAATTCACAAACCTGCAGAGTTATAAATGACAACTATCGTCCAAAAATATACTGAAGTAAGGCTGCCAAGAGGACTTGAAAGCGGGGCAGAATTGCAGGAAACCGATTTCAGGAGGTAGACTGGAATTGCATTGAAAGCATAGGAAAAGAGGCAGAACGTCCACAATGATGCACTTGGCCAAAAAGGGCGTATGCGTTTTTTCCTGAATATATTCAGGAAAAAACGCATACGCCCTTTTTGGCCAACCAAGCAAGCTTGCAAAGGAAATCTGCACTACAATGAAGTCTCACTTCCCCCCGGTCAAAAGGGCCATCTGAAAAAAGTGTAAAATCCAGAAAGGCAGGACAGGCCATGGAGAACTGGGAGCCTTGTTATGCTGATGGACGGGATGTAAATTGCCAACAGACACTCGGGAGAAGTGTATGGTGTTTCCTGAAACATCTAAAAAACAAAGCAACAGAGCCTAGGGCACTTCCACTTATGGTCCTATAGCTTAGGGAAATTAAAATCAAAAAGATACAGCCACCCCAATGTTTGGGACGCCTCTGTTTACAAGAACCTCGTTTACCGTACAAGTTCAATATCACAGAAAGTGAAAAATGGATAAAGAACTTGTGGTACTTACGTACAATGCAGTATCACTCAGCAGTGAAATCTATGTCATCAGGCCCGTAGCAGCACAATGAGTGGATTCAGGTACGATGATTCTAACTGAAATAAGTCACACAGAGAAAGAAACATCATAAGATATCAGTAATACACGGAATGTAAACTTGGCTACACAGGAACTGAATTACAGAACAGAACAGGGTCTCAAATTTAGAAAACCAACTTATGCTTATTTAAGGGTAAAGGTGAGTTGGGGTGCTGCATAAAACCAGAGATTGAAATGAGCACAGATAAAGTTCCTTAAGCCAAATATGGAATAGACAAGAGCTACTCCTTGCTCAACGAAATGGACTCAACACCACATATTAAACGCCTAAGAATGTACCTGACTCTTAAGTATCTTAAAACCTATGGATTGCTATGTCTCCGAAAGAGAATCAAGCGTGTGTACAGGGACATAAACGCAGCAGTGATAGGATTGGAGAGGTTCGGTGAGCAAATGAAGACCCTTTGAAGTCATATTGCATGGTACCCATTCCACGGGTTTCAACTACCCAGGTTTAAGGTATTCTTCCTTCAGCTAAAACATGCATGTGGAACCTAGAGTATGATCAACCATGTGATCGGGAGACGTGTTCAAATATGTCTCAGTTTTCGTACCCTGGTACTCGGGTGCAACATTCCAGATGCTTTACTAACACTCTCCCGACTTGGAGAGTCTGTCCCTTTAACCTCCTGTTTGGCCCAGTTTGCAATTTCTGCGGAAGATGAACAGGAATAGCGAGAACCAATGAGAGACTAGCTGGAGGTGTCTGGACGGGCAAATTTAACTCTCATTTCCCACCAAGAAGAGGAAATAACCAAAGGCTCAGCGTGCCGTGCCGGAACCAGATTAGTGCCTGAAGCCATCCTGCGGTGTTGCGGCCAGCTCACAAGAAAACGAGTTGAAGAAAGGAGCTCAGGGGCACTGTAATTCACAAACCTGCAGAGTTATAAATGACAACGATAGTCCAAAAATATACTGAAGTAAGGCTGCCAAGAGGACTTGAAAGCGGGGCAGAATTGCAGGAAACCGATTTCAGGAGGTAGACTGGAATTGCATTGAAAGCATAGGAAAAGAGGCAGAACGTCCACAATGATGCACTTGGCCAAAAAGGGCGTATGCGTTTTTTCCTGAATATATTCAGGAAAAAACGCATACGCCCTTTTTGGCCAACCAAGCAAGCTTGCAAAGGAAATCTGCACTACAATGAAGTCTCACTTCCCCCCGGTCAAAAGGGCCATCTGAAAAAAGTGTAAAATCCAGAAAGGCAGGACAGGCCATGGAGAACTGGGAGCCTTGTTATGCTGATGGGCGGGATGTAAATTGCCAACAGACACTCCGGAGAAGTGTATGGTGTTTCCTGAAACATCTAAAAAACAAAGCAACAGAGCCTAGGGCACTTCCACTTATGGTCCTATAGCTTAGGGAAATTAAAATCAAAAAGATACAGCCACCCCAATGTTTGGGACGCCTCTGTTTACAAGAACCACGTTTACCGTACAAGTTCAATATCACAGAAAGTGAAAAATGGATAAAGAACTTGTGGTACTTACGTACAATGCAGTATCACTCAGCAGTGAAATCTATGTCATCAGGCCCGTAGCAGCACAATGAGTGGATTCAGGTACGATGATTCTAACTGAAATAAGTCACACAGAAAAAGAAACATCATAAGATATCAGTAATACACGGAATGTAAACTTGGCTACACAGGAACTGAATTACAGAACAGAACAGGGTCTCAAATTTAGAAAACCAACTTATGCTTGTTTAAGGGTAAAGGTGAGTTGGGGTGCTGCATAAAACCAGAGATTGAAATGAGCACAGATAAAGTTCCTTAAGCCAAATATGGAATAGACAAGAGCTACTCCTTGCTCAACGAAATGGACTCAACACCACATATTAAACGCCTAAGAATGTACCTGACTCTTAAGTATCTTAAAACCTATGGATTGCTATGTCTCCGAAAGAGAATCAAGCGTGTGTACAGGGACATAAACGCAGCAGTGATAGGATTGGAGAGGTTCGGTGAGCAAATGAAGACCCTTTGAAGTCATATTGCATGGTACCCATTCCACGGGTTTCAACTACCCAGGTTTAAGGTATTCTTCCTTCAGCTAAAACATGCATGTGGAACCTAGAGTATGATCAACCATGTGATCGGGAGACGTGTTCAAATATGTCTCAGTTTTCGCACCCTGGTACTCGGGTGCAACATTCCAGATGCTTTACTAACACTCTCCCGACTTGGAGAGTCTGTCCCTTTAACCTCCTGTTTGGCCCAGTTTGCAATTTCTGCGGAAGATGAACAGGAATAGCGAGAACCAATGAGAGACTAGCTGGAGGTGTCTGGACGGGCAAATTTAACTCTCATTTCCCACCAGGAAGAGGAAATAACCAAAGGCTCAGCGTGCCGTGCCGGAACCAGATTAGGGACTGAAGCCATCCTGCGGTGTTGCGGCCAGCTCACAAGAAAACGAGTTGAAGAAAGGAGCTCAGGGGCACTGTAATTCACAAACCTGCAGAGTTATAAATGACAACTATCGTCCAAAAATATACTGAAGTAAGGCTGCCAAGAGGACTTGAAAGCGGGGCAGAATTGCAGGAAACCGATTTCAGGAGGTAGACTGGAATTGCATTGAAAGCATAGGAAAAGAGGCAGAACGTCCACAATGATGCACTTGGCCAAAAAGGGCGTATGCGTTTTTTCCTGAATATATTCAGGAAAAAACGCATACGCCCTTTTTGGCCAACCAAGCAAGCTTGCAAAGGAAATCTGCACTACAATGAAGTCTCACTTCCCCCCGGTCAAAAGGGCCATCTGAAAAAAGTGTAAAATCCAGAAAGGCAGGACAGGCCATGGAGAACTGGGAGCCTTGTTATGCTGATGGGCGGGATGTAAATTGCCAACAGACACTCGGGAGAAGTGTATGGTGTTTCCTGAAACATCTAAAAAACAAAGCAACAGAGCCTAGGGCACTTCCACTTATGGTCCTATAGCCTAGGGAAATTAAAATCAAAAAGATACAGCCACCCCAATGTTTGGGACGCCTCTGTTTACAAGAACCTCGTTTACCGTACAAGTTCAATATCACAGAAAGTGAAAAATGGATAAAGAACTTGTGGTACTTACGTACAATGCAGTATCACTCAGCAGTGAAATCTATGTCATCAGGCCCGTAGCAGCACAATGAGTGGATTCAGGTACGATGATTCTAACTGAAATAAGTCACACAGAAAAAGAAACATCATAAGATATCAGTAATACACGGAATGTAAACTTGGCTACACAGGAACTGAATTACAGAACAGAACAGGGTCTCAAATTTAGAAAACCAACTTATGCTTGTTTAAGGGTAAAGGTGAGTTGGGGTGCTGCATAAAACCAGAGATTGAAATGAGCACAGATAAAGTTCCTTAAGCCAAATATGGAATAGACAAGAGCTACTCCTTGCTCAACGAAATGGACTCAACACCACATATTAAACGCCTAAGAATGTACCTGACTCTTAAGTATCTTAAAACCTATGGATTGCTATGTCTCCGAAAGAGAATCAAGCGTGTGTACAGGGACATAAACGCAGCAGTGATAGGATTGGAGAGGTTCGGTGAGCAAATGAAGACCCTTTGAAGTCATATTGCATGGTACCCATTCCACGGGTTTCAACTACCCAGGTTTAAGGTATTCTTCCTTCAGCTAAAACATGCATGTGGAACGTAGAGTATGATCAACCATGTGATCGGGAGACGTGTTCAAATATGTCTTAGTTTTCGTACCCTGGTACTCGGGTGCAAGATTCCAGACGCTTTACTAACACTCTCCCGACTTGGAGAGTCTGTCCCTTTAACCTCCTGTTTGGCCCAGTTTGCAATTTCTGCAGAAGATGAACAGGAATAGCGAGAACCAATGAGAGACTAGCTGGAGGTGTCTGGACGGGCAAATTTAACTCTCATTTCCCACCAGGAAGAGGAAATAACCAAAGGCTCAGCGTGCCGTGCCGGAACCAGATTAGGGCCTGAAGCCATCCAGCGGTTTTGCGGCCAGCTCACAAGAAAACGAGTTGAAGAAAGGAGCTCAGGGGCACTGTAATTCACAAACCTGCAGAGTTATAAATGACAACGATCGTCCAAAAATATACTGAAGTAAGGCTGCCAAGAGGACTTGAAAGCGGGGCAGAATTGCAGGAAACCGATTTCAGGAGGTAGACTGGAATTGCATTGAAAGCATAGGAAAAGAGGCAGAACGTCCACAATGATGCACTTGGCCAAAAAGGGCGTATGCGTTTTTTCCTGAATATATTCAGGAAAAAACGCATACGCCCTTTTTGGCCAACCAAGCAAGCTTGCAAAGGAAATCTGCACTACAATGAAGTCTCACTTCCCCCCGGTCAAAAGGGCCATCTGAAAAAAGTGTAAAATCCAGAAAGGCAGGACAGGCCATGGAGAACTGGGAGCCTTGTTATGCTGATGGGCGGGATGTCAATTGCCAACAGACACTCGGGAGAAGTGTATGGTGTTTCCTGAAACATCTAAAAAACAAAGCAACAGAGCCTAGGGCACTTCCACTTATGGTCCTATAGCTTAGGGAAATTAAAATCAAAAAGATACAGCCACCCCAATGTTTGGGACGCCTCTGTTTACAAGAACCTCGTTTACCGTACAAGTTCAATATCACAGAAAGTGAAAAATGGATAAAGAACTTGTGGTACTTACGTACAATGCAGTATCACTCAGCAGTGAAATCTATGTCATCAGGCCCGTAGCAGCACAATGAGTGGATTCAGGTACGATGATTCTAACTGAAATAAGTCACACAGAAAAAGAAACATCATAAGATATCAGTAATACACGGAATGTAAACTTGGCTACACAGGAACTGAATTACAGAACAGAACAGGGTCTCAAATTTAGAAAACCAACTTATGCTTGTTTAAGGGTAAAGGTGAGTTGGGGTGCTGCATAAAACCAGAGATTGAAATGAGCACAGATAAAGTTCCTTAAGCCAAATATGGAATAGACAAGAGCTACTCCTTGCTCAACGAAATGGACTCAACACCGCATATTAAACGCCTAAGAATGTACCTGACTCTTAAGTATCTTAAAACCTATGGATTGCTATGTCTCCGAAAGAGAATCAAGCATGTGTACAGGGACATAAACGCAGCAGTGATAGGATTGGAGAGGTTCGGTGAGCAAATGAAGACCCTTTGAAGTCATATTGCATGGTACCCATTCCACGGGTTTCAACTACCCAGGTTTAAGGTATTCTTCCTTCAGCTAAAACATGCATGTGGAACCTAGAGTATGATCAACCATGTGATCAAGAGACGTGTTCAAATATGTCTCAGTTTTCGTACCCTGGTACTCGGGTGCAACATTCCAGACGCTTTACTAACACTCTCCCGACTTGGAGAGTCAGTCCCTTTAACCTCCTGTTTGGCCCAGTTTGCAATTTCTGCGGAAGATGAACAGGAATAGCGAGAACCAATGAGAGACTAGCTGGAGGTGTCTGGACGGGCAAATTTAACTCTCATTTCCCACCAGGAAGAGGAAATAACCAAAGGCTCAGCGTGCCGTGCCGGAACCAGATTAGGGCCTGAAGCCATCCTGCGGTGTTGCGGCCAGCTCACAAGAAAGCGAGTTGAAGAAAGGAGCTCAGGGGCACTGTAATTCACAAACCTGCAGAGTTATAAATGACAACTATCGTCCAAAAATATACTGAAGTAAGGCTGCCAAGAGGACTTGAAAGCGGGGCAGAATTGCAGGAAACCGATTTCAGGAGGTAGACTGGAATTGCATTGAAAGCATAGGAAAAGAGGCAGAACGTCCACAATGATGCACTTGGCCAAAAAGGGCGTATGCGTTTTTTCCTGAATATATTCAGGAAAAAACGCATACGCCCTTTTTGGCCAACCAAGCAAGCTTGCAAAGGAAATCTGCACTACAATGAAGTCTCACTTCCCCCCGGTCAAAAGGGCCATCTGAAAAAAGTGTAAAATCCAGAAAGGCAGGACAGGCCATGGAGAACTGGGAGCCTTGTTATGCTGATGGGCGGGATGTAAATTGCCAACAGACACTCGGGAGAAGTGTATGGTGTTTCCTGAAACATCTAAAAAACAAAGCAACAGAGCCTAGGGCACTTCCACTTATGGTCCTATAGCTTAGGGAAATTAAAATCAAAAAGATACAGCCACCCCAATGTTTGGGACGCCTCTGTTTACAAGAACCTCGTTTACCATACAAGTTCAATATCACAGAAAGTGAAAAATGGATAAAGAACTTGTGGTACTTACGTACAATGCAGTATCACTCAGCAGTGAAATCTATGTCATCAGGCCCGTAGCAGCACAATGAGTGGATTCAGGTATGATGATTCTAACTGAAATAAGTCACACAGAAAAAGAAACATCATAAGATATCAGTAATACACGGAATGTAAACTTGGCTACACAGGAACTGAATTACAGAACAGAACAGGGTCTCAAATTTAGAAAACCAACTTATGCTTGTTTAAGGGTAAAGGTGAGTTGGGGTGCTGCATAAAACCAGAGATTGAAATGAGCACAGATAAAGTTCCTTAAGCCAAATATGGAATAGACAAGAGCTACTCCTTGCTCAACGAATTGGACTCAACACCCCATATTAAACGCCTAAGAATGTACCTGACTCTTAAGTATCTTAAAACCTATGGATTGCTATGTCTCCGAAAGAGAATCAAGCATGTGTACAGGGACATAAACGCAGCAGTGATAGGATTGGAGAGGTTCGGTGAGCAAATGAAGACCCTTTGAAGTCATATTGCATGGTACCCATTCCACGGGTTTCAACTACCCAGGTTTAAGGTATTCTTCCTTCAGCTAAAACATGCATGTGGAACCTAGAGTATGATCAACCATGTGATCGGGAGATGTGTTCAAATATGTCTCAGTTTTCGTACCCTGGTACTCGGGTGCAACATTCCAGATGCTTTACTAACACTCTCCCGACTTGGAGAGTCAGTCCCTTTAACCTCCTGTTTGGCCCAGTTTGCAATTTCTGCGGAAGATGAACAGGAATAGCGAGAACCAATGAGAGACTAGCTGGAGGTGTCTGGACGGGCAAATTTAACTCTCATTTCCCACCAGGAAGAGGAAATAACCAAAGGCTCAGCGTGCCGTGCCGGAACCAGATTAGGGCCTGAAGCCATCCTGCGGTGTTGCGGCCAGCTCACAAGAAAACGAGTTGAAGAAAGGAGCTCAGGGGCACTGTAATTCACAAACCTGCAGAGTTATAAATGACAACTATCGTCCAAAAATATACTGAAGTAAGGCTGCCAAGAGGACTTGAAAGCGGGGCAGAATTGCAGGAAACCGATTTCAGGAGGTAGACTGGAATTGCATTGAAAGCATAGGAAAAGAGGCAGAACGTCCACAATGATGCACTTGGCCAAAAAGGGCGTATGCGTTTTTTCCTGAATATATTCAGGAAAAAACGCATACGCCCTTTTTGGCCAACCAAGCAAGCTTGCAAAGGAAATCTGCACTACAATGAAGTCTCACTTCCCCCCGGTCAAAAGGGCCATCTGAAAAAAGTGTAAAATCCAGAAAGGCAGGACAGGCCATGGAGAACTGGGAGCCTTGTTATGCTGATGGGCGGGATGTAAATTGCCAACAGACACTCGGGAGAAGTGTATGGTGTTTCCTGAAACATCTAAAAAACAAAGCAACAGAGCCTAGGGCACTTCCACTTATGGTCCTATAGCTTAGGGAAATTAAAATCAAAAAGACACAGCCACCCCAAACTTTGGGACGGCTCTGTTTACAAGAACCTCGTTTACCGTACAAGTTCAATATCACAGAAAGTGAAAAATGGATAAAGAACTTGTGGTACTTACGTACAATGCAGTATCACTCAGCAGTGAAATCTATGTCATCAGGCCCGTAGCAGCACAATGAGTGGATTCAGGTACGATGATTCTAACTGAAATAAGTCACACAGAAAAATAAACATCATAAGATATCAGTAATACACGGAATGTAAACTTGGCTACACAGGAACTGAATTACAGAACAGAACAGGGTCTCAAATTTAGAAAACCAACTTATGCTTGTTTAAGGGTAAAGGTGAGTTGGGGTGCTGCATAAAACCAGAGATTGAAATGAGCACAGATAAAGTTCCTTAAGCCAAATATGGAATAGACAAGAGCTAGTCCTTGCTCAACGAAATGGACTCAACACCCCATATTAAACGCCTAAGAATGTACCTGACTCTTAAGTATCTTAAAACCTATGGATTGCTATGTCTCCGAAAGAGAATCAAGCATGTGTACAGAGACATAAACGCAGCAGTGATAGGATTGGAGAGGTTCGGTGAGCAAATGAAGACCCTTTGAAGTCATATTGCATGGTACCCATTCCACGGGTTTCAACTACCCAGGTTTAAGGTATTCTTCCTTCAGCTAAAACATGCATGTGGAACCTAGAGTATGATCAACCATGTGATCGGGAGACGTGTTCAAATATGTCTCAGTTTTCGTACCCTGGTACTCGGGTGCAACATTCCAGACGCTTTACTAACACTCTCCCGACTTGGAGAGTCAGTCCCTTTAACCTCCTGTTTGGCCCAGTTTGCAATTTCTGCGGAAGATGAACAGGAATAGCGAGAACCAATGAGAGACTAGCTGGAGGTGTCTGGACGGGCAAATTTAACTCTCATTTCCCACCAGGAAGAGGAAATAACCAAAGGCTCAGCGTGCCGTGCCGGAACCAGATTAGGGCCTGAAGCCATCCTGCGGTGTTGCGGCCAGCTCACAAGAAAACGAGTTGAAGAAAGGATCTCAGGGGCACTGTAATTCACAAACCTGCAGAGTTATAAATGACAACTATCGTCCAAAAATATACTGAAGTAAGGCTGCCAAGAGGACTTGAAAGCGGGGCAGAATTGCAGGAAACCGATTTCAGGAGGTAGACTGGAATTGCATTGAAAGCATAGGAAAAGAGGCAGAACGTCCACAATGATGCACTTGGCCAAAAAGGGCGTATGCGTTTTTTCCTGAATATATTCAGGAAAAAACGCATACGCCCTTTTTGGCCAACCAAGCAAGCTTGCAAAGGAAATCTGCACTACAATGAAGTCTCACTTCCCCCCGGTCAAAAGGGCCATCTGAAAAAAGTGTAAAATCCAGAAAGGCAGGACAGGCCATGGAGAACTGGGAGCCTTGTTATGCTGATGGGCGGGATGTAAATTGCCAACAGACACTCGGGAGAAGTGTATGGTGTTTCCTGAAACATCTAAAAAACAAAGCAACAGAGCCTAGGCCACTTCCACTTATGGTCCTATAGCTTAGGGAAATTAAAATCAAAAAGACACAGCCACCCCAAACTTTGGGACGGCTCTGTTTACAAGAACCTCGTTTACCGTACAAGTTCAATATCACAGAAAGTGAAAAATGGATAAAGAACTTGTGGTACTTACGTACAATGCAGTATCACTCAGCAGTGAAATCTATGTCATCAGGCCCGTAGCAGCACAATGAGTGGATTCAGGTACGATGATTCTAACTGAAATAAGTCACACAGAAAAATAAACATCATAAGATATCAGTAATACACGGAATGTAAACTTGGCTACACAGGAACTGAATTACAGAACAGAACAGGGTCTCAAATTTAGAAAACCAACTTATGCTTGTTTAAGGGTAAAGGTGAGTTGGGGTGCTGCATAAAACCAGAGATTGAAATGAGCACAGATAAAGTTCCTTAAGCCAAATATGGAATAGACAAGAGCTAGTCCTTGCTCAACGAAATGGACTCAACACCCCATATTAAACGCCTAAGAATGTACCTGACTCTTAAGTATCTTAAAACCTATGGATTGCTATGTCTCCGAAAGAGAATCAAGCATGTGTACAGAGACATAAACGCAGCAGTGATAGGATTGGAGAGGTTCGGTGAGCAAATGAAGACCCTTTGAAGTCATATTGCATGGTACCCATTCCACGGGTTTCAACTACCCAGGTTTAAGGTATTCTTCCTTCAGCTAAAACATGCATGTGGAACCTAGAGTATGATCAACCATGTGATCGGGAGACGTGTTCAAATATGTCTCAGTTTTCGTACCCTGGTACTCGGGTGCAACATTCCAGACGCTTTACTAACACTCTCCCGACTTGGAGAGTCAGTCCCTTTAACCTCCTGTTTGGCCCAGTTTGCAATTTCTGCGGAAGATGAACAGGAATAGCGAGAACCAATGAGAGACTAGCTGGAGGTGTCTGGACGGGCAAATTTAACTCTCATTTCCCACCAGGAAGAGGAAATAACCAAAGGCTCAGCGTGCCGTGCCGGAACCAGATTAGGGCCTGAAGCCATCCTGCAGTGTTGCGGCCAGCTCACAAGAAAACGAGTTGAAGAAAGGATCTCAGGGGCACTGTAATTCACAAACCTGCAGAGTTATAAATGACAACGATCGTCCAAAAATATACTGAAGTAAGGCTGCCAAGAGGACTTGAAAGCGGGGCAGAATTGCAGGAAACCGATTTCAGGAGGTAGACTGGAATTGCATTGAAAGCATAGGAAAAGAGGCAGAACGTCCACAATGATGCACTTGGCCAAAAAGTGCGTATGCGTTTTTTCCTGAATATATTCAGGAAAAAACGCATACGCCCTTTTTGGCCAACCAAGCAAGCTTGCAAAGGAAATCTGCACTACAATGAAGTCTCACTTCCCCCCGGTCAAAAGGGCCATCTGAAAAAAGTGTAAAATCCAGAAAGGCAGGACAGGCCATGGAGAACTGGGAGCCTTGTTATGCTGATGGGCGGGATGTAAATTGCCAACAGACACTCGGGAGAAGTGTATGGTGTTTCCTGAAACATCTAAAAAACAAAGCAACAGAGCCTAGGGCACTTCCACTTATGGTCCTATAGCTTAGGGAAATTAAAATCAAAAAGACACAGCCACCCCAATGTTTGGGACGCCTCTGTTTACAAGAACCTCGTTTACCGTACAAGTTCAATATCACAGAAAGTGAAAAATGGATAAAGAACTTGTGGTACTTACGTACAATGCAGTATCACTCAGCAGTGAAATCTATGTCATCAGGCCCGTAGCAGCACAATGAGTGGATTCAGGTACGATGATTCTAACTGAAATAAGTCACACAGAAAAAGAAACATCATAAGATATCAGTAATACACGGAATGTAAACTTGGCTACACAGGAACTGAATTACAGAACAGAACAGGGTCTCAAATTTAGAAAACCAACTTATGCTTGTTTAAGGGTAAAGGTGAGTTGGGGTGCTGCATAAAACCAGAGATTGAAATGAGCACAGATAAAGTTCCTTAAGCCAAATATGGAATAGACAAGAGCTACTCCTTGCTCAACGAATTGGACTCAACACCCCATATTAAACGCCTAAGAATGTACCTGACTCTTAAGTATCTTAAAACCTATGGATTGCTATGTCTCCGAAAGAGAATCAAGCATGTGTACAGAGACATAAACGCAGCAGTGATAGGATTGGAGAGGTTCGGTGAGCAAATGAAGACCCTTTGAAGTCATATTGCATGGTACCCATTCCACGGGTTTCAACTACCCAGGTTTAAGGTATTCTTCCTTCAGCTAAAACATGCATGTGGAACCTAGAGTATGATCAACCATGTGATCGGGAGACGTGTTCAAATATGTCTCAGTTTTCGTACCCTGGTACTCGGGTGCAACATTCCAGATGCTTTACTAACACTCTCCCGACTTGGAGAGTCAGTCCCTTTAACCTCCTGTTTGGCCCAGTTTGCAATTTCTGCGGAAGATGAACAGGAATAGCGAGAACCAATGAGAGACTAGCTGGAGGTGTCTGGACGGGCAAATTTAACTCTCATTTCCCACCAGGAAGAGGAAATAACCAAAGGCTCAGCGTGCCGTGCCGGAACCAGATTAGGGCCTGAAGCCATCCTGCGGTGTTGCGGCCAGCTCACAAGAAAACGAGTTAAAGAAAGGAGCTCAGGGGCACTGTAATTCACAAACCTGCAGAGTTATAAATGACAACGATCGTCCAAAAATATACTGAAGTAAGGCTGCCAAGAGGACTTGAAAGCGGGGCAGAATTGCAGGAAACCGATTTCA
The DNA here is from genome assembly GCF_963455315.2 of Globicephala melas. Classification (NCBI taxonomy): domain Eukaryota; kingdom Metazoa; phylum Chordata; class Mammalia; order Artiodactyla; family Delphinidae; genus Globicephala; species Globicephala melas. The sequence goes on along the minus strand of NW_027207297.1, from coordinate 459,407 downwards.
GGAGGTAGACTGGAATTGCATTGAAAGCATAGGAAAAGAGGCAGAACGTCCACAATGATGCACTTGGCCAAAAAGGGCGTATGCGTTTTTTCCTGAATATATTCAGGAAAAAACGCATACGCCCTTTTTGGCCAACCAAGCAAGCTTGCACAGGAAATCTGCACTACAATGAAGTCTCACTTCCCCCCGGTCAAAAGGGCCATCTGAAAAAAGTGTAAAATCCAGAAAGGCAGGACAGGCCATGGAGAACTGGGAGCCTTGTTATGCTGATGGGCGGGATGTAAATTGCCAACAGACACTCGGGAGAAGTGTATGGTGTTTCCTGAAACATCTAAAAAACAAAGCAACAGAGCCTAGGCCACTTCCACTTATGGTCCTATAGCTTAGGGAAATTAAAATCAAAATGACACAGCCACCCCAATGTTTGGGACGCCTCTGTTTACAAGAACCTCGTTTACCGTACAAGTTCAATATCACAGAAAGTGAAAAATGGATAAAGAACTTGTGGTACTTACGTACAATGCAGTATCACTCAGCAGTGAAATCTATGTCATCAGGCCCGTAGCAGCACAATGAGTGGATTCAGGTACGATGATTCTAACTGAAATAAGTCACACAGAAAAAGAAACATCATAAGATATCAGTAATACACGGAATGTAAACTTGGCTACACAGGAACTGAATTACAGAACAGAACAGGGTCTCAAATTTAGAAAACCAACTTATGCTTGTTTAAGGGTAAAGGTGAGTTGGGGTGCTGCATAAAACCAGAGATTGAAATGAGCACAGATAAAGTTCCTTAAGCCAAATATGGAATAGACAAGAGCTACTCCTTGCTCAACGAATTGGACTCAACACCCCATATTAAACACCTAAGAATGTACCTGACTCTTAAGTATCTTAAAACCTATGGATTGCTATGTCTCCGAAAGAGAATCAAGCATGTGTACAGGGACATAAACGCAGCAGTGATAGGATTGGAGAGGTTCGGTGAGCAAATGAAGACCCTTTGAAGTCATATTGCATGGTACCCATTCCACGGGTTTCAACTACCCAGGTTTAAGGTATTCTTCCTTCAGCTAAAACATGCATGTGGAACCTAGAGTATGATCAACCATGTGATCGGGAGACGTGTTCAAATATGTCTCAGTTTTCGTACCCTGGTAGTCGGGTGCAACATTCCAGATGCTTTACTAACACTCTCCCGACTTGGAGAGTCAGTCCCTTTAACCTCCTGTTTGGCCCAGTTTGCAATTTCTGCGGAAGATGAACAGGAATAGCGAGAACCAATGAGAGACTAGCTGGAGGTGTCTGGACGGGCAAATTTAACTCTCATTTCCCACCAGGAAGAGGAAATAACCAAAGGCTCAGCGTGCCGTGCCGGAACCAGATTAGGGCCTGAAGCCATCCTGCGGTGTTGCGGCCAGCTCACAAGAAAACGAGTTGAAGAAAGGATCTCAGGGGCACTGTAATTCACAAACCTGCAGAGTTATAAATGACAACGATCGTCCAAAAATATACTGAAGTAAGGCTGCCAAGAGGACTTGAAAGCGGGGCAGAATTGCAGGAAACCGATTTCAGGAGGTAGACTGGAATTGCATTGAAAGCATAGGAAAAGAGGCAGAACGTCCACAATGATGCACTTGGCCAAAAAGGGCGTATGCGTTTTTTCCTGAATATATTCAGGAAAAAACGCATACGCCCTTTTTGGCCAACCAAGCAAGCTTGCAAAGGAAATCTGCACTACAATGAAGTCTCACTTCCCCCCGGTCAAAAGGGCCATCTGAAAAAAGTGTAAAATCCAGAAAGGCAGGACAGGCCATGGAGAACTGGGAGCCTTGTTATGCTGATGGGCGGGATGTAAATTGCCAACAGACACTCGGGAGAAGTGTATGGTGTTTCCTGAAACATCTAAAAAACAAAGCAACAGAGCCTAGGCCACTTCCACTTATGGTCCTATAGCTTAGGGAAATTAAAATCAAAAAGACACAGCCACCCCAAACTTTGGGACGGCTCTGTTTACAAGAACCTCGTTTACCGTACAAGTTCAATATCACAGAAAGTGAAAAATGGATAAAGAACTTGTGGTACTTACGTACAATGCAGTATCACTCAGCAGTGAAATCTATGTCATCAGGCCCGTAGCAGCACAATGAGTGGATTCAGGTACGATGATTCTAACTGAAATAAGTCACACAGAAAAATAAACATCATAAGATATCAGTAATACACGGAATGTAAACTTGGCTACACAGGAACTGAATTACAGAACAGAACAGGGTCTCAAATTTAGAAAACCAACTTATGCTTGTTTAAGGGTAAAGGTGAGTTGGGGTGCTGCATAAAACCAGAGATTGAAATGAGCACAGATAAAGTTCCTTAAGCCAAATATGGAATAGACAAGAGCTAGTCCTTGCTCAACGAAATGGACTCAACACCCCATATTAAACGCCTAAGAATGTACCTGACTCTTAAGTATCTTAAAACCTATGGATTGCTATGTCTCCGAAAGAGAATCAAGCATGTGTACAGAGACATAAACGCAGCAGTGATAGGATTGGAGAGGTTCGGTGAGCAAATGAAGACCCTTTGAAGTCATATTGCATGGTACCCATTCCACGGGTTTCAACTACCCAGGTTTAAGGTATTCTTCCTTCAGCTAAAACATGCATGTGGAACCTAGAGTATGATCAACCATGTGATCGGGAGACATGTTCAAATATGTCTCAGTTTTCGTACCCTGGTACTCGGGTGCAACATTCCAGACGCTTTACTAACACTCTCCCGACTTGGAGAGTCAGTCCCTTTAACCTCCTGTTTGGCCCAGTTTGCAATTTCTGCGGAAGATGAACAGGAATAGCGAGAACCAATGAGAGACTAGCTGGAGGTGTCTGGACGGGCAAATTTAACTCTCATTTCCCACCAGGAAGAGGAAATAACCAAAGGCTCAGCGTGCCGTGCCGGAACCAGATTAGGGCCTGAAGCCATCCTGCGGTGTTGCGGCCAGCTCACAAGAAAACGAGTTGAAGAAAGGATCTCAGGGGCACTGTAATTCACAAACCTGCAGAGTTATAAATGACAACGATAGTCCAAAAATATACTGAAGTAAGGCTGCCAAGAGGACTTGAAAGCGGGGCAGAATTGCAGGAAACCGATTTCAGGAGGTAGACTGGAATTGCATTGAAAGCATAGGAAAAGAGGCAGAACGTCCACAATGATGCACTTGGCCAAAAAGGGCGTATGCGTTTTTTCCTGAATATATTCAGGAAAAAACGCATACGCCCTTTTTGGCCAACCAAGCAAGCTTGCAAAGGAAATCTGCACTACAATGAAGTCTCACTTCCCCCCGGTCAAAAGGGCCATCTGAAAAAAGTGTAAAATCCAGAAAGGCAGGACAGGCCATGGAGAACTGGGAGCCTTGTTATGCTGATGGGCGGGATGTAAATTGCCAACAGACACTCGGGAGAAGTGTATGGTGTTTCCTGAAACATCTAAAAAACAAAGCAACAGAGCCTAGGGCACTTCCACTTATGGTCCTATAGCTTAGGGAAATTAAAATCAAAAAGACACAGCCACCCCAATGTTTGGGACGCCTCTGTTTACAAGAACCTCGTTTACCGTACAAGTTCAATATCACAGAAAGTGAAAAATGGATAAAGAACTTGTGGTACTTACGTACAATGCAGTATCACTCAGCAGTGAAATCTATGTCATCAGGCCCGTAGCAGCACAATGAGTGGATTCAGGTACGATGATTCTAACTGAAATAAGTCACACAGAAAAAGAAACATCATAAGATATCAGTAATACACGGAATGTAAACTTGGCTACACAGGAACTGAATTACAGAACAGAACAGGGTCTCAAATTTAGAAAACCAACTTATGCTTGTTTAAGGGTAAAGGTGAGTTGGGGTGCTGCATAAAACCAGAGATTGAAATGAGCACAGATAAAGTTCCTTAAGCCAAATATGGAATAGACAAGAGCTACTCCTTGCTCAACGAATTGGACTCAACACCCCATATTAAACGCCTAAGAATGTACCTGACTCTTAAGTATCTTAAAACCTATGGATTGCTATGTCTCCGAAAGAGAATCAAGCATGTGTACAGGGACATAAACGCAGCAGTGATAGGATTGGAGAGGTTCGGTGAGCAAATGAAGACCCTTTGAAGTCATATTGCATGGTACCCATTCCACGGGTTTCAACTACCCAGGTTTAAGGTATTCTTCCTTCAGCTAAAACATGCATGTGGAACCTAGAGTATGATCAACCATGTGATCGGGAGACGTGTTCAAATATGTCTCAGTTTTCGTACCCTGGTACTCGGGTGCAACATTCCAGACGCTTTACTAACACTCTCCCGACTTGGAGAGTCAGTCCCTTTAACCTCCTGTTTGGCCCAGTTTGCAATTTCTGCGGAAGATGAACAGGAATAGCGAGAACCAATGAGAGACTAGCTGGAGGTGTCTGGACGGGCAAATTTAACTCTCATTTCCCACCAGGAAGAGGAAATAACCAAAGGCTCAGCGTGCCGTGCCGGAACCAGATTAGGGCCTGAAGCCATCCTGCGGTGTTGCGGCCAGCTCACAAGAAAACGAGTTCAAGAAAGGAGCTCAGGGGCACTGTAATTCACAAACCTGCAGAGTTATAAATGACAACGATCGTCCAAAAATATACTGAAGTAAGGCTGCCAAGAGGACTTGAAAGCGGGGCAGAATTGCAGGAAACCGATTTCAGGAGGTAGACTGGAATTGCATTGAAAGCATAGGAAAAGAGGCAGAACGTCCACAATGATGCACTTGGCCAAAAAGGGCGTATGCGTTTTTTCCTGAATATATTCAGGAAAAAACGCATACGCCCTTTTTGGCCAACCAAGCAAGCTTGCAAAGGAAATCTGCACTACAATGAAGTCTCACTTCCCCCCGGTCAAAAGGGCCATCTGAAAAAAGTGTAAAATCCAGAAAGGCAGGACAGGCCATGGAGAACTGGGAGCCTTGTTATGCTGATGGGCGGGATGTAAATTGCCAACAGACACTCGGGAGAAGTGTATGGTGTTTCCTGAAACATCTAGAAAACAAAGCAACAGAGCCTAGGCCACTTCCACTTATGGTCCTATAGCTTAGGGAAATTAAAATCAAAAAGACACAGCCACCCCAATGTTTGGGACGCCTCTGTTTACAAGAACCTCGTTTACCGTACAAGTTCAATATCACAGAAAGTGAAAAATGGATAAAGAACTTGTGGTACTTACGTACAATGCAGTATCACTCAGCAGTGAAATCTATGTCATCAGGCCCGTAGCAGCACAATGAGTGGATTCAGGTACGATGATTCTAACTGAAATAAGTCACACAGAAAAAGAAACATCATAAGATATCAGTAATACACGGAATGTAAACTTGGCTACACAGGAACTGAATTACAGAACAGAACAGGGTCTCAAATTTAGAAAACCAACTTATGCTTGTTTAAGGGTAAAGGTGAGTTGGGGTGCTGCATAAAACCAGAGATTGAAATGAGCACAGATAAAGTTCCTTAAGCCAAATATGGAATAGACAAGAGCTACTCCTTGCTCAACGAATTGGACTCAACACCCCATATTAAACACCTAAGAATGTACCTGACTCTTAAGTATCTTAAAACCTATGGATTGCTATGTCTCCGAAAGAGAATCAAGCATGTGTACAGGGACATAAACGCAGCAGTGATAGGATTGGAGAGGTTCGGTGAGCAAATGAAGACCCTTTGAAGTCATATTGCATGGTACCCATTCCACGGGTTTCAACTACCCAGGTTTAAGGTATTCTTCCTTCAGCTAAAACATGCATGTGGAACCTAGAGTATGATCAACCATGTGATCGGGAGACGTGTTCAAATATGTCTCAGTTTTCGTACCCTGGTAGTCGGGTGCAACATTCCAGATGCTTTACTAACACTCTCCCGACTTGGAGAGTCAGTCCCTTTAACCTCCTGTTTGGCCCAGTTTGCAATTTCTGCGGAAGATGAACAGGAATAGCGAGAACCAATGAGAGACTAGCTGGAGGTGTCTGGACGGGCAAATTTAACTCTCATTTCCCACCAGGAAGAGGAAATAACCAAAGGCTCAGCGTGCCGTGCCGGAACCAGATTAGGGCCTGAAGCCATCCTGCGGTGTTGCGGCCAGCTCACAAGAAAACGAGTTGAAGAAAGGATCTCAGGGGCACTGTAATTCACAAACCTGCAGAGTTATAAATGACAACGATCGTCCAAAAATATACTGAAGTAAGGCTGCCAAGAGGACTTGAAAGCGGGGCAGAATTGCAGGAAACCGATTTCAGGAGGTAGACTGGAATTGCATTGAAAGCATAGGAAAAGAGGCAGAACGTCCACAATGATGCACTTGGCCAAAAAGGGCGTATGCGTTTTTTCCTGAATATATTCAGGAAAAAACGCATACGCCCTTTTTGGCCAACCAAGCAAGCTTGCAAAGGAAATCTGCACTACAATGAAGTCTCACTTCCCCCCGGTCAAAAGGGCCATCTGAAAAAAGTGTAAAATCCAGAAAGGCAGGACAGGCCATGGAGAACTGGGAGCCTTGTTATGCTGATGGGCGGGATGTAAATTGCCAACAGACACTCGGGAGAAGTGTATGGTGTTTCCTGAAACATCTAAAAAACAAAGCAACAGAGCCTAGGCCACTTCCACTTATGGTCCTATAGCTTAGGGAAATTAAAATCAAAAAGACACAGCCACCCCAAACTTTGGGACGGCTCTGTTTACAAGAACCTCGTTTACCGTACAAGTTCAATATCACAGAAAGTGAAAAATGGATAAAGAACTTGTGGTACTTACGTACAATGCAGTATCACTCAGCAGTGAAATCTATGTCATCAGGCCCGTAGCAGCACAATGAGTGGATTCAGGTACGATGATTCTAACTGAAATAAGTCACACAGAAAAATAAACATCATAAGATATCAGTAATACACGGAATGTAAACTTGGCTACACAGGAACTGAATTACAGAACAGAACAGGGTCTCAAATTTAGAAAACCAACTTATGCTTGTTTAAGGGTAAAGGTGAGTTGGGGTGCTGCATAAAACCAGAGATTGAAATGAGCACAGATAAAGTTCCTTAAGCCAAATATGGAATAGACAAGAGCTAGTCCTTGCTCAACGAAATGGACTCAACACCCCATATTAAACGCCTAAGAATGTACCTGACTCTTAAGTATCTTAAAACCTATGGATTGCTATGTCTCCGAAAGAGAATCAAGCATGTGTACAGAGACATAAACGCAGCAGTGATAGGATTGGAGAGGTTCGGTGAGCAAATGAAGACCCTTTGAAGTCATATTGCATGGTACCCATTCCACGGGTTTCAACTACCCAGGTTTAAGGTATTCTTCCTTCAGCTAAAACATGCATGTGGAACCTAGAGTATGATCAACCATGTGATCGGGAGACATGTTCAAATATGTCTCAGTTTTCGTACCCTGGTACTCGGGTGCAACATTCCAGACGCTTTACTAACACTCTCCCGACTTGGAGAGTCAGTCCCTTTAACCTCCTGTTTGGCCCAGTTTGCAATTTCTGCGGAAGATGAACAGGAATAGCGAGAACCAATGAGAGACTAGCTGGAGGTGTCTGGACGGGCAAATTTAACTCTCATTTCCCACCAGGAAGAGGAAATAACCAAAGGCTCAGCGTGCCGTGCCGGAACCAGATTAGGGCCTGAAGCCATCCTGCGGTGTTGCGGCCAGCTCACAAGAAAACGAGTTGAAGAAAGGATCTCAGGGGCACTGTAATTCACAAACCTGCAGAGTTATAAATGACAACGATAGTCCAAAAATATACTGAAGTAAGGCTGCCAAGAGGACTTGAAAGCGGGGCAGAATTGCAGGAAACCGATTTCAGGAGGTAGACTGGAATTGCATTGAAAGCATAGGAAAAGAGGCAGAACGTCCACAATGATGCACTTGGCCAAAAAGGGCGTATGCGTTTTTTCCTGAATATATTCAGGAAAAAACGCATACGCCCTTTTTGGCCAACCAAGCAAGCTTGCAAAGGAAATCTGCACTACAATGAAGTCTCACTTCCCCCCGGTCAAAAGGGCCATCTGAAAAAAGTGTAAAATCCAGAAAGGCAGGACAGGCCATGGAGAACTGGGAGCCTTGTTATGCTGATGGGCGGGATGTAAATTGCCAACAGACACTCGGGAGAAGTGTATGGTGTTTCCTGAAACATCTAAAAAACAAAGCAACAGAGCCTAGGGCACTTCCACTTATGGTCCTATAGCTTAGGGAAATTAAAATCAAAAAGACACAGCCACCCCAATGTTTGGGACGCCTCTGTTTACAAGAACCTCGTTTACCGTACAAGTTCAATATCACAGAAAGTGAAAAATGGATAAAGAACTTGTGGTACTTACGTACAATGCAGTATCACTCAGCAGTGAAATCTATGTCATCAGGCCCGTAGCAGCACAATGAGTGGATTCAGGTACGATGATTCTAACTGAAATAAGTCACACAGAAAAAGAAACATCATAAGATATCAGTAATACACGGAATGTAAACTTGGCTACACAGGAACTGAATTACAGAACAGAACAGGGTCTCAAATTTAGAAAACCAACTTATGCTTGTTTAAGGGTAAAGGTGAGTTGGGGTGCTGCATAAAACCAGAGATTGAAATGAGCACAGATAAAGTTCCTTAAGCCAAATATGGAATAGACAAGAGCTACTCCTTGCTCAACGAATTGGACTCAACACCCCATATTAAACGCCTAAGAATGTACCTGACTCTTAAGTATCTTAAAACCTATGGATTGCTATGTCTCCGAAAGAGAATCAAGCATGTGTACAGGGACATAAACGCAGCAGTGATAGGATTGGAGAGGTTCGGTGAGCAAATGAAGACCCTTTGAAGTCATATTGCATGGTACCCATTCCACGGGTTTCAACTACCCAGGTTTAAGGTATTCTTCCTTCAGCTAAAACATGCATGTGGAACCTAGAGTATGATCAACCATGTGATCGGGAGACGTGTTCAAATATGTCTCAGTTTTCGTACCCTGGTACTCGGGTGCAACATTCCAGACGCTTTACTAACACTCTCCCGACTTGGAGAGTCAGTCCCTTTAACCTCCTGTTTGGCCCAGTTTGCAATTTCTGCGGAAGATGAACAGGAATAGCGAGAACCAATGAGAGACTAGCTGGAGGTGTCTGGACGGGCAAATTTAACTCTCATTTCCCACCAGGAAGAGGAAATAACCAAAGGCTCAGCGTGCCGTGCCGGAACCAGATTAGGGCCTGAAGCCATCCTGCGGTGTTGCGGACAGCTCACAAGAAAACGAGTTCAAGAAAGGAGCTCAGGGGCACTGTAATTCACAAACCTGCAGAGTTATAAATGACAACGATCGTCCAAAAATATACTGAAGTAAGGCTGCCAAGAGGACTTGAAAGCGGGGCAGAATTGCAGGAAACCGATTTCAGGAGGTAGACTGGAATTGCATTGAAAGCATAGGAAAAGAGGCAGAACGTCCACAATGATGCACTTGGCCAAAAAGGGCGTATGCGTTTTTTCCTGAATATATTCAGGAAAAAACGCATACGCCCTTTTTGGCCAACCAAGCAAGCTTGCAAAGGAAATCTGCACTACAATGAAGTCTCACTTCCCCCCGGTCAAAAGGGCCATCTGAAAAAAGTGTAAAATCCAGAAAGGCAGGACAGGCCATGGAGAACTGGGAGCCTTGTTATGCTGATGGGCGGGATGTAAATTGCCAACAGACACTCGGGAGAAGTGTATGGTGTTTCCTGAAACATCTAGAAAACAAAGCAACAGAGCCTAGGCCACTTCCACTTATGGTCCTATAGCTTAGGGAAATTAAAATCAAAAAGACACAGCCACCCCAATGTTTGGGACGCCTCTGTTTACAAGAACCTCGTTTACCGTACAAGTTCAATATCACAGAAAGTGAAAAATGGATAAAGAACTTGTGGTACTTACGTACAATGCAGTATCACTCAGCAGTGAAATCTATGTCATCAGGCCCGTAGCAGCACAATGAGTGGATTCAGGTACGATGATTCTAACTGAAATAAGTCACACAGAAAAAGAAACATCATAAGATATCAGTAATACACGGAATGTAAACTTGGCTACACAGGAACTGAATTACAGAACAGAACAGGGTCTCAAATTTAGAAAACCAACTTATGCTTGTTTAAGGGTAAAGGTGAGTTGGGGTGCTGCATAAAACCAGAGATTGAAATGAGCACAGATAAAGTTCCTTAAGCCAAATATGGAATAGACAAGAGCTACTCCTTGCTCAACGAATTGGACTCAACACCCCATATTAAACGCCTAAGAATGTACCTGACTCTTAAGTATCTTAAAACCTATGGATTGCTATGTCTCCGAAAGAGAATCAAGCATGTGTACAGGGACATAAACGCAGCAGTGATAGGATTGGAGAGGTTCGGTGAGCAAATGAAGACCCTTTGAAGTCATATTGCATGGTACCCATTCCACGGGTTTCAACTACCCAGGTTTAAGGTATTCTTCCTTCAGCTAAAACATGCATGTGGAACCTAGAGTATGATCAACCATGTGATCGGGAGACGTGTTCAAATATGTCTCAGTTTTCGTACCCTGGTACTCGGGTGCAACATTCCAGACGCTTTACTAACACTCTCCCGACTTGGAGAGTCTGTCCCTTTAACCTCCTGTTTGGCCCAGTTTGTAATTTCTGCGGAAGATGAACAGGAATAGCGAGAACCAATGAGAGACTAGCTGGAGGTGTCTGGACGGGCAAATTTAACTCTCATTTCCCACCAGGAAGAGGAAATAACCAAAGGCTCAGCGTGCCGTGCCGGAACCAGATTAGGGCCTGAAGCCATCCTGCGGTGTTGCGGCCAGCTCACAAGAAAACGAGTTGAAGAAAGGAGCTCAGGGGCACTGTAATTCACAAACCTGCAGAGTTATAAATGACAACGATCGTCCAAAAATATACTGAAGTAAGGCTGCCAAGAGGACTTGAAAGCGGGGCAGAATTGCAGGAAACCGATTTCAGGAGGTAGACTGGAATTGCATTGAAAGCATAGGAAAAGAGGCAGAACGTCCACAATGATGCACTTGGCCAAAAAGGGCGTATGCGTTTTTTCCTGAATATATTCAGGAAAAAACGCATACGCCCTTTTTGGCCAACCAAGCAAGCTTGCAAAGGAAATCTGCACTACAATGAAGTCTCACTTCCCCCCGGTCAAAAGGGCCATCTGAAAAAAGTATAAAATCCAGAAAGGCAGGACAGGCCATGGAGAACTGGGAGCCTTGTTATGCTGATGGGCGGGATGTAAATTGCCAACAGACACTCAGGAGAACTGTATGGTGTTTCCTGAAACATCTAAAAAACAAAGCAACAGAGCCTAGGGCACTTCCACTTATGGTCCTATAGCTTAGGGAAATTAAAATCAAAAAGATACAGCCACCCCAATGTTTGGGACGCCTCTGTTTACAAGAACCTCGTTTACCGTACAAGTTCAATATCACAGAAAGTGAAAAATGGATAAAGAACTTGTGGTACTTACGTACAATGCAGTATCACTCAGCAGTGAAATCTATGTCATCAGGCCCGTAGCAGCACAATGAGTGGATTCAGGTACGATGATTCTAACTGAAATAAGTCACACAGAAAAATAAACATCATAAGATATCAGTAATACACGGAATGTAAACTTGGCTACACAGGAACTGAATTACAGAACAGAACAGGGTCTCAAATTTAGAAAACCAACTTATGCTTGTTTAAGGGTAAAGGTGAGTTGGGGTGCTGCATAAAACCAGAGATTGAAATGAGCACAGATAAAGTTCCTTAAGCCAAATATGGAATAGACAAGAGCTACTCCTTGCTCAACGAATTGGACTCAACACCCCATATTAAACGCCTAAGAATGTACCTGACTCTTAAGTATCTTAAAACCTATGGATTGCTATGTCTCCGAAAGAGAATCAAGCATGTGTACAGGGACATAAACGCAGCAGTGATAGGATTGGAGAGGTTCGGTGAGCAAATGAAGACCCTTTGAAGTCATATTGCATGGTACCCATTCCACGGGTTTCAACTACCCAGGTTTAAGGTATTCTTCCTTCAGCTAAAACATGCATGTGGAACCTAGAGTATGATCAACCATGTGATCGGGAGACGTGTTCAAATATGTCTCAGTTTTCGTACCCTGGTACTCGGGTGCAACATTCCAGACGCTTTACTAACACTCTCCCGACTTGGAGAGTCAGTCCCTTTAACCTCCTGTTTGGCCCAGTTTGCAATTTCTGCGGAAGATGAACAGGAATAGCGAGAACCAATGAGAGACTAGCTGGAGGTGTCTGGACGGGCAAATTTAACTCTCATTTCCCACCAGGAAGAGGAAATAACCAAAGGCTCAGCGTGCCGTGCCGGAACCAGATTAGGGCCTGAAGCCATCCTGCGGTGTTGCGGCCAGCTCACAAGAAAACGAGTTCAAGAAAGGAGCTCAGGGGCACTGTAATTCACAAACCTGCAGAGTTATAAATGACAACGATCGTCCAAAAATATACTGAAGTAAGGCTGCCAAGAGGACTTGAAAGCGGGGCAGAATTGCAGGAAACCGATTTCAGGAGGTAGACTGGAATTGCATTGAAAGCATAGGAAAAGAGGCAGAACGTCCACAATGATGCACTTGGCCAAAAAGGGCGTATGCGTTTTTTCCTGAATATATTCAGGAAAAAACGCATACGCCCTTTTTGGCCAACCAAGCAAGCTTGCAAAGGAAATCTGCACTACAATGAAGTCTCACTTCCCCCCGGTCAAAAGGGCCATCTGAAAAAAGTATAAAATCCAGAAAGGCAGGACAGGCCATGGAGAACTGGGAGCCTTGTTATGCTGATGGGCGGGATGTAAATTGCCAACAGACACTCAGGAGAAGTGTATGGTGTTTCCTGAAACATCTAAAAAACAAAGCAACAGAGCCTAGGGCACTTCCACTTATGGTCCTATAGCTTAGGGAAATTAAAATCAAAAAGATACAGCCACCCCAATGTTTGGGACGCCTCTGTTTACAAGAATCTCGTTTACCGTACAAGTTCAATATCACAGAAAGTGAAAAATGGATAAAGAACTTGTGGTACTTACGTACAATGCAGTATCACTCAGCAGTGAAATCTATGTCATCAGGCCCGTAGCAGCACAATGAGTGGATTCAGGTACGATGATTCTAACTGAAATAAGTCACACAGAAAAAGAAACATCATAAGATATCAGTAATACACGGAATGTAAACTTGGCTACACAGGAACTGAATTACAGAACAGAACAGGGTCTCAAATTTAGAAAACCAACTTATGCTTGTTTAAGGGTAAAGGTGAGTTGGGGTGCTGCATAAAACCAGAGATTGAAATGAGCACAGATAAAGTTCCTTAAGCCAAATATGGAATAGACAAGAGCTACTCCTTGCTCAACGAATTGGACTCAACACCCCATATTAAACGCCTAAGAATGTACCTGACTCTTAAGTATCTTAAAACCTATGGATTGCTATGTCTCCGAAAGAGAATCAAGCATGTGTACAGGGACATAAACGCAGCAGTGATAGGATTGGAGAGGTTCGGTGAGCAAATGAAGACCCTTTGAAGTCATATTGCATGGTACCCATTCCACGGGTTTCAACTACCCAGGTTTAAGGTATTCTTCCTTCAGCTAAAACATGCATGTGGAACCTAGAGTATGATCAACCATGTGATCGGGAGACGTGTTCAAATATGTCTCAGTTTTCGTACCTGGTACTCGGGTGCAACATTCCAGACGCTTTACTAACACTCTCCCGACTTGGAGAGTCAGTCCCTTTAACCTCCTTTTTGGCCCAGTTTGCAATTTCTGCGGAAGATGAACAGGAATAGCGAGAACCAATGAGAGACTAGCTGGAGGTGTCTGGACGGGCAAATTTAACTCTCATTTCCCACCAGGAAGAGGAAATAACCAAAGGCTCAGCGTGCCGTGCCGGAACCAGATTAGGGCCTGAAGCCATCCTGCGGTGCTGCGGCCAGCTCACAAGAAAACGAGTTGAAGAAAGGAGCTCAGGGGCACTGTAATTCACAAACCTGCAGAGTTATAAATGACAACGATCGTCCAAAAATATACTGAAGTAAGGCTGCCAAGAGGACTTGAAAGCGGGGCAGAATTGCAGGAAACCGATTTCAGGAGGTAGACTGGAATTGCATTGAAAGCATAGGAAAAGAGGCAGAACGTCCACAATGATGCACTTGGCCAAAAAGGGCGTATGCGTTTTTTCCTGAATATATTCAGGAAAAAACGCATACGCCCTTTTTGGCCAACCAAGCAAGCTTGCAAAGGAAATCTGCACTACAATGAAGTCTCACTTCCCCCCGGTCAAAAGGGCCATCTGAAAAAAGTGTAAAATCCAGAAAGGCAGGACAGGCCATGGAGAACTGGGAGCCTTGTTATGCTGATGGGCGGGATGTAAATTGCCAACAGACACTCGGGAGAAGTGTATGGTGTTTCCTGAAACATCTAAAAAACAAAGCAACAGGGCCTAGGCCATTTCCACTTATGGTCCTATAGCTTAGGGAAATTAAAATCAAAAAGACACAGCCACCCCAATGTTTGGGACGCCTCTGTTTACAAGAACCTCGTTTACCGTACAAGTTCAATATCACAGAAAGTGAAAAATGGATAAAGAACTTGTGGTACTTACGTACAATGCAGTATCACTCAGCAGTGAAATCTATGTCATCAGGCCCGTAGCAGCACAATGAGTGGATTCAGGTACGATGATTCTAACTGAAATAAGTCACACAGAAAAAGAAACATCATAAGATATCAGTAATACACGGAATGTAAACTTGGCTACACAGGAACTGAATTACAGAACAGAACAGGGTCTCAAATTTAGAAAACCAACTTATGCTTGTTTAAGGGTAAAGGTGAGTTGGGGTGCTGCATAAAACCAGAGATTGAAATGAGCACAGATAAAGTTCCTTAAGCCAAATATGGAATAGACAAGAGCTACTCCTTGCTCAACGAATTGGACTCAACACCCCATATTAAACGCCTAAGAATGTACCTGACTCTTAAGTATCTTAAAACCTATGGATTGCTATGTCTCCGAAAGCGAATCAAGCATGTGTACAGGGACATAAACGCAGCAGTGATAGGATTGGAGAGGTTCGGTGAGCAAATGAAGACCCTTTGAAGTCATATTGCATGGTACCCATTCCACGGGTTTCAACTACCCAGGTTTAAGGTATTCTTCCTTCAGCTAAAACATGCATGTGGAACCTAGAGTATGATCAACCATGTGATCGGGAGACGTGTTCAAATATGTCTCAGTTTTCGTACCTGGTACTCGGGTGCAACATTCCAGACGCTTTACTAACACTCTCCCGACTTGGAGAGTCAGTCCCTTTAACCTCCTTTTTGGCCCAGTTTGCAATTTCTGCGGAAGATGAACAGGAATAGCGAGAACCAATGAGAGACTAGCTGGAGGTGTCTGGACGGGCAAATTTAACTCTCATTTCCCACCAGGAAGAGGAAATAACCAAAGGCTCAGCGTGCCGTGCCGGAACCAGATTAGGGCCTGAAGCCATCCTGCGGTGCTGCGGCCAGCTCACAAGAAAACGAGTTGAAGAAAGGAGCTCAGGGGCACTGTAATTCACAAACCTGCAGAGTTATAAATGACAACGATCGTCCAAAAATATACTGAAGTAAGGCTGCCAAGAGGACTTGAAAGCGGGGCAGAATTGCAGGAAACCGATTTCAGGAGGTAGACTGGAATTGCATTGAAAGCATAGGAAAAGAGGCAGAACGTCCACAATGATGCACTTGGCCAAAAAGGGCGTATGCGTTTTTTCCTGAATATATTCAGGAAAAAACGCATACGCCCTTTTTGGCCAACCAAGCAAGCTTGCAAAGGAAATCTGCACTACAATGAAGTCTCACTTCCCCCCGGTCAAAAGGGCCATCTGAAAAAAGTGTAAAATCCAGAAAGGCAGGACAGGCCATGGAGAACTGGGAGCCTTGTTATGCTGATGGGCGGGATGTAAATTGCCAACAGACACTCGGGAGAAGTGTATGGTGTTTCCTGAAACATCTAGAAAACAAAGCAACAGAGCCTAGGCCACTTCCACTTATGGTCCTATAGCTTAGGGAAATTAAAATCAAAAAGACACAGCCACCCCAATGTTTGGGACGCCTCTGTTTACAAGAACCTCGTTTACCGTACAAGTTCAATATCACAGAAAGTGAAAAATGGATAAAGAACTTGTGGTACTTACGTACAATGCAGTATCACTCAGCAGTGAAATCTATGTCATCAGGCCCGTAGCAGCACAATGAGTGGATTCAGGTACGATGATTCTAACTGAAATAAGTCACACAGAAAAAGAAACATCATAAGATATCAGTAATACACGGAATGTAAACTTGGCTACACAGGAACTGAATTACAGAACAGAACAGGGTCTCAAATTTAGAAAACCAACTTATGCTTGTTTAAGGGTAAAGGTGAGTTGGGGTGCTGCATAAAACCAGAGATTGAAATGAGCACAGATAAAGTTCCTTAAGCCAAATATGGAATAGACAAGAGCTACTCCTTGCTCAACGAATTGGACTCAACACCCCATATTAAACGCCTAAGAATGTACCTGACTCTTAAGTATCTTAAAACCTATGGATTGCTATGTCTCCGAAAGAGAATCAAGCATGTGTACAGGGACATAAACGCAGCAGTGATAGGATTGGAGAGGTTCGGTGAGCAAATGAAGACCCTTTGAAGTCATATTGCATGGTACCCATTCCACGGGTTTCAACTACCCAGGTTTAAGGTATTCTTCCTTCAGCTAAAACATGCATGTGGAACCTAGAGTATGATCAACCATGTGATCGGGAGACGTGTTCAAATATGTCTCAGTTTTCGTACCCTGGTACTCGGGTGCAACATTCCAGACGCTTTACTAACACTCTCCCGACTTGGAGAGTCTGTCCCTTTAACCTCCTGTTTGGCCCAGTTTGTAATTTCTGCGGAAGATGAACAGGAATAGCGAGAACCAATGAGAGACTAGCTGGAGGTGTCTGGACGGGCAAATTTAACTCTCATTTCCCACCAGGAAGAGGAAATAACCAAAGGCTCAGCGTGCCGTGCCGGAACCAGATTAGGGCCTGAAGCCATCCTGCGGTGTTGCGGCCAGCTCACAAGAAAACGAGTTGAAGAAAGGAGCTCAGGGGCACTGTAATTCACAAACCTGCAGAGTTATAAATGACAACGATCGTCCAAAAATATACTGAAGTAAGGCTGCCAAGAGGACTTGAAAGCGGGGCAGAATTGCAGGAAACCGATTTCAGGAGGTAGACTGGAATTGCATTGAAAGCATAGGAAAAGAGGCAGAACGTCCACAATGATGCACTTGGCCAAAAAGGGCGTATGCGTTTTTTCCTGAATATATTCAGGAAAAAACGCATACGCCCTTTTTGGCCAACCAAGCAAGCTTGCAAAGGAAATCTGCACTACAATGAAGTCTCACTTCCCCCCGGTCAAAAGGGCCATCTGAAAAAAGTATAAAATCCAGAAAGGCAGGACAGGCCATGGAGAACTGGGAGCCTTGTTATGCTGATGGGCGGGATGTAAATTGCCAACAGACACTCAGGAGAACTGTATGGTGTTTCCTGAAACATCTAAAAAACAAAGCAACAGAGCCTAGGGCACTTCCACTTATGGTCCTATAGCTTAGGGAAATTAAAATCAAAAAGATACAGCCACCCCAATGTTTGGGACGCCTCTGTTTACAAGAACCTCGTTTACCGTACAAGTTCAATATCACAGAAAGTGAAAAATGGATAAAGAACTTGTGGTACTTACGTACAATGCAGTATCACTCAGCAGTGAAATCTATGTCATCAGGCCCGTAGCAGCACAATGAGTGGATTCAGGTACGATGATTCTAACTGAAATAAGTCACACAGAAAAATAAACATCATAAGATATCAGTAATACACGGAATGTAAACTTGGCTACACAGGAACTGAATTACAGAACAGAACAGGGTCTCAAATTTAGAAAACCAACTTATGCTTGTTTAAGGGTAAAGGTGAGTTGGGGTGCTGCATAAAACCAGAGATTGAAATGAGCACAGATAAAGTTCCTTAAGCCAAATATGGAATAGACAAGAGCTACTCCTTGCTCAACGAATTGGACTCAACACCCCATATTAAACGCCTAAGAATGTACCTGACTCTTAAGTATCTTAAAACCTATGGATTGCTATGTCTCCGAAAGAGAATCAAGCATGTGTACAGGGACATAAACGCAGCAGTGATAGGATTGGAGAGGTTCGGTGAGCAAATGAAGACCCTTTGAAGTCATATTGCATGGTACCCATTCCACGGGTTTCAACTACCCAGGTTTAAGGTATTCTTCCTTCAGCTAAAACATGCATGTGGAACCTAGAGTATGATCAACCATGTGATCGGGAGACGTGTTCAAATATGTCTCAGTTTTCGTACCCTGGTACTCGGGTGCAACATTCCAGACGCTTTACTAACACTCTCCCGACTTGGAGAGTCAGTCCCTTTAACCTCCTGTTTGGCCCAGTTTGCAATTTCTGCGGAAGATGAACAGGAATAGCGAGAACCAATGAGAGACTAGCTGGAGGTGTCTGGACGGGCAAATTTAACTCTCATTTCCCACCAGGAAGAGGAAATAACCAAAGGCTCAGCGTGCCGTGCCGGAACCAGATTAGGGCCTGAAGCCATCCTGCGGTGTTGCGGCCAGCTCACAAGAAAACGAGTTCAAGAAAGGAGCTCAGGGGCACTGTAATTCACAAACCTGCAGAGTTATAAATGACAACGATCGTCCAAAAATATACTGAAGTAAGGCTGCCAAGAGGACTTGAAAGCGGGGCAGAATTGCAGGAAACCGATTTCAGGAGGTAGACTGGAATTGCATTGAAAGCATAGGAAAAGAGGCAGAACGTCCACAATGATGCACTTGGCCAAAAAGGGCGTATGCGTTTTTTCCTGAATATATTCAGGAAAAAACGCATACGCCCTTTTTGGCCAACCAAGCAAGCTTGCAAAGGAAATCTGCACTACAATGAAGTCTCACTTCCCCCCGGTCAAAAGGGCCATCTGAAAAAAGTATAAAATCCAGAAAGGCAGGACAGGCCATGGAGAACTGGGAGCCTTGTTATGCTGATGGGCGGGATGTAAATTGCCAACAGACACTCAGGAGAAGTGTATGGTGTTTCCTGAAACATCTAAAAAACAAAGCAACAGAGCCTAGGGCACTTCCACTTATGGTCCTATAGCTTAGGGAAATTAAAATCAAAAAGATACAGCCACCCCAATGTTTGGGACGCCTCTGTTTACAAGAATCTCGTTTACCGTACAAGTTCAATATCACAGAAAGTGAAAAATGGATAAAGAACTTGTGGTACTTACGTACAATGCAGTATCACTCAGCAGTGAAATCTATGTCATCAGGCCCGTAGCAGCACAATGAGTGGATTCAGGTACGATGATTCTAACTGAAATAAGTCACACAGAAAAAGAAACATCATAAGATATCAGTAATACACGGAATGTAAACTTGGCTACACAGGAACTGAATTACAGAACAGAACAGGGTCTCAAATTTAGAAAACCAACTTATGCTTGTTTAAGGGTAAAGGTGAGTTGGGGTGCTGCATAAAACCAGAGATTGAAATGAGCACAGATAAAGTTCCTTAAGCCAAATATGGAATAGACAAGAGCTACTCCTTGCTCAACGAATTGGACTCAACACCCCATATTAAACGCCTAAGAATGTACCTGACTCTTAAGTATCTTAAAACCTATGGATTGCTATGTCTCCGAAAGAGAATCAAGCATGTGTACAGGGACATAAACGCAGCAGTGATAGGATTGGAGAGGTTCGGTGAGCAAATGAAGACCCTTTGAAGTCATATTGCATGGTACCCATTCCACGGGTTTCAACTACCCAGGTTTAAGGTATTCTTCCTTCAGCTAAAACATGCATGTGGAACCTAGAGTATGATCAACCATGTGATCGGGAGACGTGTTCAAATATGTCTCAGTTTTCGTACCTGGTACTCGGGTGCAACATTCCAGACGCTTTACTAACACTCTCCCGACTTGGAGAGTCAGTCCCTTTAACCTCCTTTTTGGCCCAGTTTGCAATTTCTGCGGAAGATGAACAGGAATAGCGAGAACCAATGAGAGACTAGCTGGAGGTGTCTGGACGGGCAAATTTAACTCTCATTTCCCACCAGGAAGAGGAAATAACCAAAGGCTCAGCGTGCCGTGCCGGAACCAGATTAGGGCCTGAAGCCATCCTGCGGTGCTGCGGCCAGCTCACAAGAAAACGAGTTGAAGAAAGGAGCTCAGGGGCACTGTAATTCACAAACCTGCAGAGTTATAAATGACAACGATCGTCCAAAAATATACTGAAGTAAGGCTGCCAAGAGGACTTGAAAGCGGGGCAGAATTGCAGGAAACCGATTTCAGGAGGTAGACTGGAATTGCATTGAAAGCATAGGAAAAGAGGCAGAACGTCCACAATGATGCACTTGGCCAAAAAGGGCGTATGCGTTTTTTCCTGAATATATTCAGGAAAAAACGCATACGCCCTTTTTGGCCAACCAAGCAAGCTTGCAAAGGAAATCTGCACTACAATGAAGTCTCACTTCCCCCCGGTCAAAAGGGCCATCTGAAAAAAGTGTAAAATCCAGAAAGGCAGGACAGGCCATGGAGAACTGGGAGCCTTGTTATGCTGATGGGCGGGATGTAAATTGCCAACAGACACTCGGGAGAAGTGTATGGTGTTTCCTGAAACATCTAAAAAACAAAGCAACAGGGCCTAGGCCATTTCCACTTATGGTCCTATAGCTTAGGGAAATTAAAATCAAAAAGACACAGCCACCCCAATGTTTGGGACGCCTCTGTTTACAAGAACCTCGTTTACCGTACAAGTTCAATATCACAGAAAGTGAAAAATGGATAAAGAACTTGTGGTACTTACGTACAATGCAGTATCACTCAGCAGTGAAATCTATGTCATCAGGCCCGTAGCAGCACAATGAGTGGATTCAGGTACGATGATTCTAACTGAAATAAGTCACACAGAAAAAGAAACATCATAAGATATCAGTAATACACGGAATGTAAACTTGGCTACACAGGAACTGAATTACAGAACAGAACAGGGTCTCAAATTTAGAAAACCAACTTATGCTTGTTTAAGGGTAAAGGTGAGTTGGGGTGCTGCATAAAACCAGAGATTGAAATGAGCACAGATAAAGTTCCTTAAGCCAAATATGGAATAGACAAGAGCTACTCCTTGCTCAACGAATTGGACTCAACACCCCATATTAAACGCCTAAGAATGTACCTGACTCTTAAGTATCTTAAAACCTATGGATTGCTATGTCTCCGAAAGCGAATCAAGCATGTGTACAGGGACATAAACGCAGCAGTGATAGGATTGGAGAGGTTCGGTGAGCAAATGAAGACCCTTTGAAGTCATATTGCATGGTACCCATTCCACGGGTTTCAACTACCCAGGTTTAAGGTATTCTTCCTTCAGCTAAAACATGCATGTGGAACCTAGAGTATGATCAACCATGTGATCGGGAGACGTGTTCAAATATGTCTCAGTTTTCGTACCTGGTACTCGGGTGCAACATTCCAGACGCTTTACTAACACTCTCCCGACTTGGAGAGTCAGTCCCTTTAACCTCCTTTTTGGCCCAGTTTGCAATTTCTGCGGAAGATGAACAGGAATAGCGAGAACCAATGAGAGACTAGCTGGAGGTGTCTGGACGGGCAAATTTAACTCTCATTTCCCACCAGGAAGAGGAAATAACCAAAGGCTCAGCGTGCCGTGCCGGAACCAGATTAGGGCCTGAAGCCATCCTGCGGTGCTGCGGCCAGCTCACAAGAAAACGAGTTGAAGAAAGGAGCTCAGGGGCACTGTAATTCACAAACCTGCAGAGTTATAAATGACAACGATCGTCCAAAAATATACTGAAGTAAGGCTGCCAAGAGGACTTGAAAGCGGGGCAGAATTGCAGGAAACCGATTTCAGGAGGTAGACTGGAATTGCATTGAAAGCATAGGAAAAGAGGCAGAACGTCCACAATGATGCACTTGGCCAAAAAGGGCGTATGCGTTTTTTCCTGAATATATTCAGGAAAAAACGCATACGCCCTTTTTGGCCAACCAAGCAAGCTTGCAAAGGAAATCTGCACTACAATGAAGTCTCACTTCCCCCCGGTCAAAAGGGCCATCTGAAAAAAGTGTAAAATCCAGAAAGGCAGGACAGGCCATGGAGAACTGGGAGCCTTGTTATGCTGATGGGCGGGATGTAAATTGCCAACAGACACTCGGGAGAAGTGTATGGTGTTTCCTGAAACATCTAAAAAACAAAGCAACAGGGCCTAGGCCATTTCCACTTATGGTCCTATAGCTTAGGGAAATTAAAATCAAAAAGACACAGCCACCCCAATGTTTGGGACGCCTCTGTTTACAAGAACCTCGTTTACCGTACAAGTTCAATATCACAGAAAGTGAAAAATGGATAAAGAACTTGTGGTACTTACGTACAATGCAGTATCACTCAGCAGTGAAATCTATGTCATCAGGCCCGTAGCAGCACAATGAGTGGATTCAGGTACGATGATTCTAACTGAAATAAGTCACACAGAAAAAGAAACATCATAAGATATCAGTAATACACAGAATGTAAACTTGGCTACACAGGAACTGAATTACAGAACAGAACAGGGTCTCAAATTTAGAAAACCAACTTATGCTTGTTTAAGGGTAAAGGTGAGTTGGGGTGCTGCATAAAACCAGAGATTGAAATGAGCACAGATAAAGTTCCTTAAGCCAAATATGGAATAGACAAGAGCTACTCCTTGCTCAACGAATTGGACTCAACACCCCATATTAAACGCCTAAGAATGTACCTGACTCTTAAGTATCTTAAAACCTATGGATTGCTATGTCTCCGAAAGCGAATCAAGCATGTGTACAGGGACATAAACGCAGCAGTGATAGGATTGGAGAGGTTCGGTGAGCAAATGAAGACCCTTTGAAGTCATATTGCATGGTACCCATTCCACGGGTTTCAACTACCCAGGTTTAAGGTATTCTTCCTTCAGCTAAAACATGCATGTGGAACCTAGAGTATGATCAACCATGTGATCGGGAGACGTGTTCAAATATGTCTCAGTTTTCGTACCCTGGTAGTCGGGTGCAACATTCCAGATGCTTTACTAACACTCTCCCGACTTGGAGAGTCAGTCCCTTTAACCTCCTGTTTGGCCCAGTTTGCAATTTCTGCGGAAGATGAACAGGAATAGCGAGAACCAATGAGAGACTAGCTGGAGGTGTCTGGACGGGCAAATTTAACTCTCATTTCCCACCAGGAAGAGGAAATAACCAAAGGCTCAGCGTGCCGTGCCGGAACCAGATTAGGGCCTGAAGCCATCCTGCGGTGTTGCGGCCAGCTCACAAGAAAACGAGTTGAAGAAAGGAGCTCAGGGGCACTGTAATTCACAAACCTGCAGAGTTATAAATGACAACGATCGTCCAAAAATATACTGAAGTAAGGCTGCCAAGAGGACTTGAAAGCGGGGCAGAATTTCAGGAAACCGATTTCAGGAGGTAGACTGGAATTGCATTGAAAGCATAGGAAAAGAGGCAGAACGTCCACAATGATGCACTTGGCCAAAAAGGGCGTATGCGTTTTTTCCTGAATATATTCAGGAAAAAACGCATACGCCCTTTTTGGCCAACCAAGCAAGCTTGCAAAGGAAATCTGCACTACAATGAAGTCTCACTTCCCCCCGGTCAAAAGGGCCATCTGAAAAAAGTGTAAAATCCAGAAAGGCAGGACAGGCCATGGAGAACTGGGAGCCTTGTTATGCTGATGGGCGGGATGTAAATTGCCAACAGACACTCGGGAGAAGTGTATGGTGTTTCCTGAAACATCTAAAAAACAATGCAACAGGGCCTAGGCCACTTCCACTTATGGTCCTATAGCTTAGGGAAATTAAAATCAAAAAGACACAGCCACCCCAATGTTTGGGACGCCTCTGTTTACAAGAACCTCGTTTACCGTACAAGTTCAATATCACAGAAAGTGAAAAATGGATAAAGAACTTGTGGTACTTACGTACAATGCAGTATCACTCAGCAGTGAAATCTATGTCATCAGGCCCGTAGCAGCACAATGAGTGGATTCAGGTACGATGATTCTAACTGAAATAAGTAACACAGAAAAAGAAACATCATAAGATATCAGTAATACACGGAATGTAAACTTGGCTACACAGGAACTGAATTACAGAACAGAACAGGGTCTCAAATTTAGAAAACCAACTTATGCTTGTTTAAGGGTAAAGGTGAGTTGGGGTGCTGCATAAAACCAGAGATTGAAATGAGCACAGATAAAGTTCCTTAAGCCAAATATGGAATAGACAAGAGCTACTCCTTGCTCAACGAATTGGACTCAACACCCCATATTAAACGCCTAAGAATGTACCTGACTCTTAAGTATCTTAAAACCTATGGATTGCTATGTCTCCGAAAGAGAATCAAGCATGTGTACAGGGACATAAACGCAGCAGTGATAGGATTGGAGAGGTTCGGTGAGCAAATGAAGACCCTTTGAAGTCATATTGCATGGTACCCATTCCACGGGTTTCAACTACCCAGGTTTAAGGTATTCTTCCTTCAGCTAAAACATGCATGTGGAACCTAGAGTATGATCAACCATGTGATCGGGAGACGTGTTCAAATATGTCTCAGTTTTCGTACCCTGGTAGTCGGGTGCAACATTCCAGACGCTTTACTAACACTCTCCCGACTTGGAGAGTCAGTCCCTTTAACCTCCTGTTTGGCCCAGTTTGCAATTTCTGCGGAAGATGAACAGGAATAGCGAGAACCAATGAGAGACTAGCTGGAGGTGTCTGGACGGGCAAATTTAACTCTCATTTCCCACCAGGAAGAGGAAATAACCAAAGGCTCAGCGTGCCGTGCCGGAACCAGATTAGGGCCTGAAGCCATCCTGCGGTGTTGCGGCCAGCTCACAAGAAAACGAGTTGAAGAAAGGAGCTCAGGGGCACTGTAATTCACAAACCTGCAGAGTTATAAATGACAATGATCGTCCAAAAATATACTGAAGTAAGGCTGCCAAGAGGACTTGAAAGCGGGGCAGAATTGCAGGAAACCGATTTCAGGAGGTAGACTGGAATTGCATTGAAAGCATAGGAAAAGAGGCAGAACGTCCACAATGATGCACTTGGCCAAAAAGGGCGTATGCGTTTTTTCCTGAATATATTCAGGAAAAAACGCATACGCCCTTTTTGGCCAACCAAGCAAGCTTGCAAAGGAAATCTGCACTACAATGAAGTCTCACTTCCCCCCGGTCAAAAGGGCCATCTGAAAAAAGTGTAAAATCCAGAAAGGCAGGACAGGCCATGGAGAACTGGGAGCCTTGTTATGCTGATGGGCGGGATGTAAATTGCCAACAGACACTCGGGAGAAGTGTATGGTGTTTCCTGAAACATCTAAAAAACAAAGCAACAGAGCCTAGGCCACTTCCACTTATGGTCCTATAGCTTAGGGAAATTAAAATCAAAAAGACACAGCCACCCCAATGTTTGGGACGCCTCTGTTTACAAGAACCTCGTTTACCGTACAAGTTCAATATCACAGAAAGTGAAAAATGGATAAAGAACTTGTGGTACTTACGTACAATGCAGTATCACTCAGCAGTGAAATCTATGTCATCAGGCCCGTAGCAGCACAATGAGTGGATTCAGGTACGATGATTCTAACTGAAATAAGTCACACAGAAAAAGAAACATCATAAGATATCAGTAATACACGGAATGTAAACTTGGCTACACAGGAACTGAATTACAGAACAGAACAGGGTCTCAAATTTAGAAAACCAACTTATGCTTGTTTAAGGGTAAAGGTGAGTTGGGGTGCTGCATAAAACCAGAGATTGAAATGAGCACAGATAAAGTTCCTTAAGCCAAATATGGAATAGACAAGAGCTACTCCTTGCTCAACGAATTGGACTCAACACCCCATATTAAACGCCTAAGAATGTACCTGACTCTTAAGTATCTTAAAACCTATGGATTGCTATGTCTCCGAAAGAGAATCAAGCATGTGTACAGGGACATAAACGCAGCAGTGATAGGATTGGAGAGTTTTGGTGAGCAAATGAAGACCCTTTGAAGTCATATTGCATGGTACCCATTCCACGGGTTTCAACTACCCAGGTTTAAGGTATTCTTCCTTCAGCTAAAACATGCATGTGGAACCTAGAGTATGATCAACCATGTGATCGGGAGACGTGTTCAAATATGTCTCAGTTTTCGTACCCTGGTAGTCGGGTGCAACATTCCAGATGCTTTACTAACACTCTCCCGACTTGGAGAGTCAGTCCCTTTAACCTCCTGTTTGGCCCAGTTTGCAATTTCTGCGGAAGATGAACAGGAATAGCGAGAACCAATGAGAGACTAGCTGGAGGTGTCTGGACGGGCAAATTTAACTCTCATTTCCCACCAGGAAGAGGAAATAACCAAAGGCTCAGCGTGCCGTGCCGGAACCAGATTAGGGCCTGAAGCCATCCTGCGGTGTTGCGGCCAGCTCACAAGAAAACGAGTTGAAGAAAGGAGCTCAGGGGCACTGTAATTCACAAACCTGCAGAGTTATAAATGACAACGATCGTCCAAAAATATACTGAAGTAAGGCTGCCAAGAGGACTTGAAAGCGGGGCAGAATTGCAGGAAACCGATTTCAGGAGGTAGACTGGAATTGCATTGAAAGCATAGGAAAAGAGGCAGAACGTCCACAATGATGCACTTGGCCAAAAAGGGCGTATGCGTTTTTTCCTGAATATATTCAGGAAAAAACGCATACGCCCTTTTTGGCCAACCAAGCAAGCTTGCAAAGGAAATCTGCACTACAATGAAGTCTCACTTCCCCCCGGTCAAAAGGGCCATCTGAAAAAAGTGTAAAATCCAGAAAGGCAGGACAGGCCATGGAGAACTGGGAGCCTTGTTATGCTGATGGGCGGGATGTAAATTGCCAACAGACACTCGGGAGAAGTGTATGGTGTTTCCTGAAACATCTAAAAAACAAAGCAACAGAGCCTAGGCCACTTCCACTTATTGTCCTATAGCTTAGGGAAATTAAAATCAAAAAGACACAGCCACCCCAATGTTTGGGACGCCTCTGTTTACAAGAACCTCGTTTACCGTACAAGTTCAATATCACAGAAAGTGAAAAATGGATAAAGAACTTGTGGTACTTACGTACAATGCAGTATCACTCAGCAGTGAAATCTATGTCATCAGGCCCGTAGCAGCACAATGAGTGGATTCAGGTACGATGATTCTAACTGAAATAAGTCACACAGAAAAAGAAACATCATAAGATATCAGTAATACACGGAATGTAAACTTGGCTACACAGGAACTGAATTACAGAACAGAACAGGGTCTCAAATTTAGAAAACCAACTTATGCTTGTTTAAGGGTAAAGGTGAGTTGGGGTGCTGCATAAAACCAGAGATTGAAATGAGCACAGATAAAGTTCCTTAAGCCAAATATGGAATAGACAAGAGCTACTCCTTGCTCAACGAATTGGACTCAACACCCCATATTAAACGCCTAAGAATGTACCTGACTCTTAAGTATCTTAAAACCTATGGATTGCTATGTCTCCGAAAGAGAATCAAGCATGTGTACAGGGACATAAACGCAGCAGTGATAGGATTGGAGAGGTTCGGTGAGCAAATGAAGACCCTTTGAAGTCATATTGCATGGTACCCATTCCACGGGTTTCAACTACCCAGGTTTAAGGTATTCTTCCTTCAGCTAAAACATGCATGTGGAACCTAGAGTATGATCAACCATGTGATCGGGAGACGTGTTCAAATATGTCTCAGTTTTCGTACCCTGGTACTCGGGTGCAACATTCCAGACGCTTTACTAACACTCTCCCGACTTGGAGAGTCAGTCCCTTTAACCTCCTGTTTGGCCCAGTTTGCAATTTCTGCGGAAGATGAACAGGAATAGCGAGAACCAATGAGAGACTAGCTGGAGGTGTCTGGACGGGCAAATTTAACTCTCATTTCCCACCAGGAAGAGGAAATAACCAAAGGCTCAGCGTGCCGTGCCGGAACCAGATTAGGGCCTGAAGCCATCCTGCGGTGTTGCGGCCAGCTCACAAGAAAACGAGTTGAAGAAAGGAGCTCAGGGGCACTGTAATTCACAAACCTGCAGAGTTATAAATGACAACTATCGTCCAAAAATATACTGAAGTAAGGCTGCCAAGAGGACTTGAAAGCGGGGCAGAATTGCAGGAAACCGATTTCAGGAGGTAGACTGGAATTGCATTGAAAGCATAGGAAAAGAGGCAGAACGTCCACAATGATGCACTTGGCCAAAAAGGGCGTATGCGTTTTTTCCTGAATATATTCAGGAAAAAACGCATACGCCCTTTTTGGCCAACCAAGCAAGCTTGCAAAGGAAATCTGCACTACAATGAAGTCTCACTTCCCCCCGGTCAAAAGGGCCATCTGAAAAAAGTGTAAAATCCAGAAAGGCAGGACAGGCCATGGAGAACTGGGAGCCTTGTTATGCTGATGGGCGGGATGTCAATTGCCAACAGACACTCGGGAGAAGTGTATGGTGTTTCCTGAAACATCTAAAAAACAAAGCAACAGAGCCTAGGGCACTTCCACTTATGGTCCTATAGCTTAGGGAAATTAAAATCAAAAAGATACAGCCACCCCAATGTTTGGGACGCCTCTGTTTACAAGAACCTCGTTTACCGTACAAGTTCAATATCACAGAAAGTGAAAAATGGATAAAGAACTTGTGGTACTTACGTACAATGCAGTATCACTCAGCAGTGAAATCTATGCCATCAGGCCCGTAGCAGCACAATGAGTGGATTCAGGTACGATGATTCTAACTGAAATAAGTCACACAGAAAAAGAAACATCATAAGATATCAGTAATACACGGAATGTAAACTTGGCTACACAGGAACTGAATTACAGAACAGAACAGGGTCTCAAATTTAGAAAACCAACTTATGCTTGTTTAAGGGTAAAGGTGAGTTGGGGTGCTGCATAAAACCAGAGATTGAAATGAGCACAGATAAAGTTCCTTAAGCCAAATATGGAATAGACAAGAGCTACTCCTTGCTCAACGAATTGGACTCAACACCCCATATTAAACGCCTAAGAATGTACCTGACTCTTAAGTATCTTAAAACCTATGGATTGCTATGTCTCCGAAAGAGAATCAAGCATGTGTACAGGGACATAAACGCAGCAGTGATAGGATTGGAGAGGTTCGGTGAGCAAATGAAGACCCTTTGAAGTCATATTGCATGGTACCCATTCCACGGGTTTCAACTACCCAGGTTTAAGGTATTCTTCCTTCAGCTAAAACATGCATGTGGAACCTAGAGTATGATCAACCATGTGATCGGGAGACGTGTTCAAATATGTCTCAGTTTTCGTACCTGGTACTCGGGTGCAACATTCCAGACGCTTTACTAACACTCTCCCGACTTGGAGAGTCAGTCCCTTTAACCTCCTGTTTGGCCCAGTTTGCAATTTCTGCGGAAGATGAACAGGAATAGCGAGAACCAATGAGAGACTAGCTGGAGGTGTCTGGACGGGCAAATTTAACTCTCATTTCCCACCAGGAAGAGGAAATAACCAAAGGCTCAGCGTGCCGTGCCGGAACCAGATTAGGGCCTGAAGCCATCCTGCGGTGTTGCGGCCAGCTCACAAGAAAACGAGTTGAAGAAAGGAGCTCAGGGGCACTGTAATTCACAAACCTGCAGAGTTATAAATGACAACGATCGTCCAAAAATATACTGAAGTAAGGCTGCCAAGAGGACTTGAAAGCGGGGCAGAATTGCAGGAAACCGATTTCAGGAGGTAGACTGGAATTGCATTGAAAGCATAGGAAAAGAGGCAGAACGTCCACAATGATGCACTTGGCCAAAAAGGGCGTATGCGTTTTTTCCTGAATATATTCAGGAAAAAACGCATACGCCCTTTTTGGCCAACCAAGCAAGCTTGCAAAGGAAATCTGCACTACAATGAAGTCTCACTTCCCCCCGGTCAAAAGGGCCATCTGAAAAAAGTGTAAAATCCAGAAAGGCAGGACAGGCCATGGAGAACTGGGAGCCTTGTTATGCTGATGGGCGGGATGTCAATTGTCAACAGACACTCGGGAGAAGTGTATGGTGTTTCCTGAAACATCTAAAAAACAAAGCAACAGAGCCTAGGCCACTTCCACTTATGGTCCTATAGCTTAGGGAAATTAAAATCAAAAAGACACAGCCACCCCAATGTTTGGGACGCCTCTGTTTACAAGAACCTCGTTTACCGTACAAGTTCAATATCACAGAAAGTGAAAAATGGATAAAGAACTTGTGGTACTTACGTACAATGCAGTATCACTCAGCAGTGAAATCTATGTCATCAGGCCCGTAGCAGCACAATGAGTGGATTCAGGTACGATGATTCTAACTGAAATAAGTCACACAGAAAAAGAAACATCATAAGATATCAGTAATACACGGAATGTAAACTTGGCTACACAGGAACTGAATTACAGAACAGAACAGGGTCTCAAATTTAGAAAACCAACTTATGCTTGTTTAAGGGTAAAGGTGAGTTGGGGTTCTGCATAAAACCAGAGATTGAAATGAGCACAGATAAAGTTCCTTAAGCCAAATATGGAATAGACAAGAGCTACTCCTTGCTCAACGAAATGGACTCAACACCGCATATTAAACGCCTAAGAATGTACCTGACTCTTAAGTATCTTAAAACCTATGGATTGCTATGTCTCCGAAAGAGAATCAAGCATGTGTACAGGGACATAAACGCAGCAGTGATAGGATTGGAGAGGTTCGGTGAGCAAATGAAGACCCTTTGAAGTCATATTGCATGGTACCCATTCCACGGGTTTCAACTACCCAGGTTTAAGGTATTCTTCCTTCAGCTAAAACATGCATGTGGAACCTAGAGTATGATCAACCATGTGATCGGGAGACGTGTTCAAATATGTCTCAGTTTTCGTACCCTGGTACTCGGGTGCAACATTCCAGATGCTTTACTAACACTCTCCCGACTTGGAGAGTCAGTCCCTTTAACCTCCTGTTTGGCCCAGTTTGCAATTTCTGCGGAAGATGAACAGGAATAGCGAGAACCAATGAGAGACTAGCTGGAGGTGTCTGGACGGGCAAATTTAACTCTCATTTCCCACCAGGAAGAGGAAATAACCAAAGGCTCAGTGTGCCGTGCCGGAACCAGATTAGGGCCTGAAGCCATCCTGCGGTGTTGCGGCCAGCTCACAAGAAAACGAGTTGAAGAAAGGAGCTCAGGGGCACTGTAATTCACAAACCTGCAGAGTTATAAATGACAACTATCGTCCAAAAATATACTGAAGTAAGGCTGCCAAGAGGACTTGAAAGCGGGGCAGAATTGCAGGAAACCGATTTCAGGAGGTAGACTGGAATTGCATTGAAAGCATAGGAAAAGAGGCAGAACGTCCACAATGATGCACTTGGCCAAAAAGGGCGTATGCGTTTTTTCCTGAATATATTCAGGAAAAAACGCATACGCCCTTTTTGGCCAACCAAGCAAGCTTGCAAAGGAAATCTGCACTACAATGAAGTCTCACTTCCCCCCGGTCAAAAGGGCCATCTGAAAAAAGTATAAAATCCAGAAAGGCAGGACAGGCCATGGAGAACTGGGAGCCTTGTTATGCTGATGGGCGGGATGTAAATTGCCAACAGACACTCAGGAGAAGTGTATGGTGTTTCCTGAAACATCTAAAAAACAAAGCAACAGAGCCTAGGGCACTTCCACTTATGGTCCTATAGCTTAGGGAAATTAAAATCAAAAAGATACAGCCACCCCAATGTTTGGGACGCCTCTGTTTACAAGAACCTCGTTTACCGTACAAGTTCAATATCACAGAAAGTGAAAAATGGATAAAGAACTTGTGGTACTTACGTACAATGCAGTATCACTCAGCAGTGAAATCTATGTCATCAGGCCCGTAGCAGCACAATGAGTGGATTCAGGTACGATGATTCTAACTGAAATAAGTCACACAGAAAAAGAAACATCATAAGATATCAGTAATACACGGAATGTAAACTTGGCTACACAGGAACTGAATTACAGAACAGAACAGGGTCTCAAATTTAGAAAACCAACTTATGCTTGTTTAAGGGTAAAGGTGAGTTGGGGTTCTGCATAAAACCAGAGATTGAAATGAGCACAGATAAAGTTCCTTAAGCCAAATATGGAATAGACAAGAGCTACTCCTTGCTCAACGAAATGGACTCAACACCGCATATTAAACGCCTAAGAATGTACCTGACTCTTAAGTATCTTAAAACCTATGGATTGCTATGTCTCCGAAAGAGAATCAAGCATGTGTACAGGGACATAAACGCAGCAGTGATAGGATTGGAGAGGTTCGGTGAGCAAATGAAGACCCTTTGAAGTCATATTGCATGGTACCCATTCCACGGGTTTCAACTACCCAGGTTTAAGGTATTCTTCCTTCAGCTAAAACATGCATGTGGAACCTAGAGTATGATCAACCATGTGATCGGGAGACGTGTTCAAATATGTCTCAGTTTTCGTACCCTGGTAGTCGGGTGCAACATTCCAGACGCTTTACTAACACTCTCCCGACTTGGAGAGTCAGTCCCTTTAACCTCCTGTTTGGCCCAGTTTGCAATTTCTGCGGAAGATGAACAGGAATAGCGAGAACCAATGAGAGACTAGCTGGAGGTGTCTGGACGGGCAAATTTAACTCTCATTTCCCACCAGGAAGAGGAAATAACCAAAGGCTCAGCGTGCCGTGCCGGAACCAGATTAGGGCCTGAAGCCATCCTGCGGTGTTGCGGCCAGCTCACAAGAAAACGAGTTCAAGAAAGGAGCTCAGGGGCACTGTAATTCACAAACCTGCAGAGTTATAAATGACAACGATCGTCCAAAAATATACTGAAGTAAGGCTGCCAAGAGGACTTGAAAGCGGGGCAGAATTGCAGGAAACCGATTTCAGGAGGTAGACTGGAATTGCATTGAAAGCATAGGAAAAGAGGCAGAACGTCCACAATGATGCACTTGGCCAAAAAGGGCGTATGCGTTTTTTCCTGAATATATTCAGGAAAAAACGCATACGCCCTTTTTGGCCAACCAAGCAAGCTTGCAAAGGAAATCTGCACTACAATGAAGTCTCACTTCCCCCCGGTCAAAAGGGCCATCTGAAAAAAGTGTAAAATCCAGAAAGGCAGGACAGGCCATGGAGAACTGGGAGCCTTGTTATGCTGATGGGCGGGATGTCAATTGCCAACAGACACTCGGGAGAAGTGTATGGTGTTTCCTGAAACATCTAAAAAACAAAGCAACAGAGCCTAGGGCACTTCCACTTATGGTCCTATAGCTTAGGGAAATTAAAATCAAAAAGATACAGCCACCCCAATGTTTGGGACGCCTCTGTTTACAAGAACCTCGTTTACCGTACAAGTTCAATATCACAGAAAGTGAAAAATGGATAAAGAACTTGTGGTACTTACGTACAATGCAGTATCACTCAGCAGTGAAATCTATGTCATCAGGCCCGTAGCAGCACAATGAGTGGATTCAGGTACGATGATTCTAACTGAAATAAGTCACACAGAAAAAGAAACATCATAAGATATCAGTAATACACGGAATGTAAACTTGGCTACACAGGAACTGAATTACAGAACAGAACAGGGTCTCACATTTAGAAAACCAACTTATGCTTGTTTAAGGGTAAAGGTGAGTTGGGGTTCTGCATAAAACCAGAGATTGAAATGAGCACAGATAAAGTTCCTTAAGCCAAATATGGAATAGACAAGAGGTACTCCTTGCTCAACGAATTGGACTCAACACCCCATATTAAACGCCTAAGAATGTACCTGACTCTTAAGTATCTTAAAACCTATGGATTGCTATGTCTCCGAAAGAGAATCAAGCATGTGTACAGGGACATAAACGCAGCAGTGATAGGATTGGAGAGGTTCGGTGAGCAAATGAAGACCCTTTGACGTCATATTGCATGGTACCCATTCCACGGGTTTCAACTACCCAGGTTTAAGGTATTCTTCCTTCAGCTAAAACATGCATGTGGAACCTAGAGTATGATCAACCATGTGATCGGGAGACGTGTTCAAATATGTCTCAGTTTTCGTACCCTGGTACTCGGGTGCAACATTCCAGACGCTTTACTAACACTCTCCCGACTTGGAGAGTCAGTCCCTTTAACCTCCTGTTTGGCCCAGTTTGCAATTTCTGCGGAAGATGAACAGGAATAGCGAGAACCAATGAGAGACTAGCTGGAGGTGTCTGGACGGGCAAATTTAACTCTCATTTCCCACCAGGAAGAGGAAATAACCAAAGGCTCAGCGTGCCGTGCCGGAACCAGATTAGGGCCTGAAGCCATCCTGCGGTGTTGCGGCCAGCTCACAAGAAAACGAGTTGAAGAAAGGAGCTCAGGGGCACTGTAATTCACAAACCTGCAGAGTTATAAATGACAACTATCGTCCAAAAATATACTGAAGTAAGGCTGCCAAGAGGACTTGAAAGCGGGGCAGAATTGCAGGAAACCGATTTCAGGAGGTAGACTGGAATTGCATTGAAAGCATAGGAAAAGAGGCAGAACGTCCACAATGATGCACTTGGCCAAAAAGGGCGTATGCGTTTTTTCCTGAATATATTCAGGAAAAAACGCATACGCCCTTTTTGGCCAACCAAGCAAGCTTGCAAAGGAAATCTGCACTACAATGAAGTCTCACTTCCCCCCGGTCAAAAGGGCCATCTGAAAAAAGTGTAAAATCCAGAAAGGCAGGACAGGCCATGGAGAACTGGGAGCCTTGTTATGCTGATGGGCGGGATGTAAATTGCCAACAGACACTCGGGAGAAGTGTATGGTGTTTCCTGAAACATCTAAAAAACAAAGCAACAGAGCCTAGGGCACTTCCACTTATGGTCCTATAGCTTAGGGAAATTAAAATCAAACAGATACAGCTACCCCAATGTTTGGGACGCCTCTGTTTACAAGAACCTCGTTTACCGTACAAGTTCAATATCACAGAAAGTGAAAAATTGATAAAGAACTTGTGGTACTTACGTACAATGCAGTATCACTCAGCAGTGAAATCTATGTCATCAGGCCCGTAGCAGCACAATGAGTGGATTCAGGTACGATGATTCTAACTGAAATAAGTCACACAGAAAAAGAAACATCATAAGATATCAGTAATACACGGAATGTAAACTTGGCTACACAGGAACTGAATTACAGAACAGAACAGGGTCTCAAATTTAGAAAACCAACTTATGCTTGTTTAAGGGTAAAGGTGAGTTGGGGTTCTGCATAAAACCAGAGATTGAAATGAGCACAGATAAAGTTCCTTAAGCCAAATATGGAATAGACAAGAGCTACTCCTTGCTCAACGAAATGGACTCAACACCGCATATTAAACGTCTAAGAATGTACCTGACTCTTAAGTATCTTAAAACCTATGGATTGCTATGTCTCCGAAAGAGAATCAAGCATGTGTACAGGGACATAAACGCAGCAGTGATAGGATTGGAGAGGTTCGGTGAGCAAATGAAGACCCTTTGAAGTCATATTGCATGGTACCCATTCCACGGGTTTCAACTACCCAGGTTTAAGGTATTCTTCCTTCAGCTAAAACATGCATGTGGAAACTAGAGTATGATCAACCATGTGATCGGGAGACGTGTTCAAATATGTCTCAGTTTTCGTACCCTGGTACTCGGGTGCAACATTCCAGATGCTTTACTAACACTCTCCCGACTTGGAGAGTCAGTCCCTTTAACCTCCTGTTTGGCCCAGTTTGCAATTTCTGCGGAAGATGAACAGGAATAGCGAGAACCAATGAGAGA
Organism: Globicephala melas; assembly: GCF_963455315.2. Classification (NCBI taxonomy): domain Eukaryota; kingdom Metazoa; phylum Chordata; class Mammalia; order Artiodactyla; family Delphinidae; genus Globicephala; species Globicephala melas. The sequence continues at coordinate 423,355 of NW_027207297.1, read as the reverse complement.
CTAGCTGGAGGTGTCTGGACGGGCAAATTTAACTCTCATTTCCCACCAGGAAGAGGAAATAACCAAAGGCTCAGTGTGCCGTGCCGGAACCAGATTAGGGCCTGAAGCCATCCTGCGGTGTTGCGGCCAGCTCACAAGAAAACGAGTTGAAGAAAGGAGCTCAGGGGCACTGTAATTCACAAACCTGCAGAGTTATAAATGACAACTATCGTCCAAAAATATACTGAAGTAAGGCTGTCAAGAGGACTTGAAAGCGGGGCAGAATTGCAGGAAACCGATTTCAGGAGGTAGACTGGAATTGCATTGAAAGCATAGGAAAAGAGGCAGAACGTCCACAATGATGCACTTGGCCAAAAAGGGCGTATGCGTTTTTTCCTGAATATATTCAGGAAAAAACGCATACGCCCTTTTTGGCCAACCAAGCAAGCTTGCAAAGGAAATCTGCACTACAATGAAGTCTCACTTCCCCCCGGTCAAAAGGGCCATCTGAAAAAAGTATAAAATCCAGAAAGGCAGGACAGGCCATGGAGAACTGGGAGCCTTGTTATGCTGATGGGCGGGATGTAAATTGCCAACAGACACTCAGGAGAAGTGTATGGTGTTTCCTGAAACATCTAAAAAACAAAGCAACAGAGCCTAGGGCACTTCCACTTATGGTCCTATAGCTTAGGGAAATTAAAATCAAAAAGATACAGCCACCCCAATGTTTGGGACGCCTCTGTTTACAAGAACCTCGTTTACCGTACAAGTTCAATATCACAGAAAGTGAAAAATGGATAAAGAACTTGTGGTACTTACGTACAATGCAGTATCACTCAGCAGTGAAATCTATGTCATCAGGCCCGTAGCAGCACAATGAGTGGATTCAGGTACGATGATTCTAACTGAAATAAGTCACACAGAAAAAGAAACATCATAAGATATCAGTAATACACGGAATGTAAACTTGGCTACACAGGAACTGAATTACAGAACAGAACAGGGTCTCAAATTTAGAAAACCAACTTATGCTTGTTTAAGGGTAAAGGTGAGTTGGGGTTCTGCATAAAACCAGAGATTGAAATGAGCACAGATAAAGTTCCTTAAGCCAAATATGGAATAGACAAGAGCTACTCCTTGCTCAACGAAATGGACTCAACACCGCATATTAAACGCCTAAGAATGTACCTGACTCTTAAGTATCTTAAAACCTATGGATTGCTATGTCTCCGAAAGAGAATCAAGCATGTGTACAGGGACATAAACGCAGCAGTGATAGGATTGGAGAGGTTCGGTGAGCAAATGAAGACCCTTTGAAGTCATATTGCATGGTACCCATTCCACGGGTTTCAACTACCCAGGTTTAAGGTATTCTTCCTTCAGCTAAAACATGCATGTGGAACCTAGAGTATGATCAACCATGTGATCGGGAGACGTGTTCAAATATGTCTCAGTTTTCGTACCCTGGTAGTCGGGTGCAACATTCCAGACGCTTTACTAACACTCTCCCGACTTGGAGAGTCAGTCCCTTTAACCTCCTGTTTGGCCCAGTTTGCAATTTCTGCGGAAGATGAACAGGAATAGCGAGAACCAATGAGAGACTAGCTGGAGGTGTCTGGACGGGCAAATTTAACTCTCATTTCCCACCAGGAAGAGGAAATAACCAAAGGCTCAGCGTGCCGTGCCGGAACCAGATTAGGGCCTGAAGCCATCCTGCGGTGTTGCGGCCAGCTCACAAGAAAACGAGTTGAAGAAAGGAGCTCAGGGGCACTGTAATTCACAAACCTGCAGAGTTATAAATGACAACGATCGTCCAAAAATATACTGAAGTAAGGCTGCCAAGAGGACTTGAAAGCGGGGCAGAATTGCAGGAAACCGATTTCAGGAGGTAGACTGGAATTGCATTGAAAGCATAGGAAAAGAGGCAGAACGTCCACAATGATGCACTTGGCCAAAAAGGGCGTATGCGTTTTTTCCTGAATATATTCAGGAAAAAACGCATACGCCCTTTTTGGCCAACCAAGCAAGCTTGCAAAGGAAATCTGCACTACAATGAAGTCTCACTTCCCCCCGGTCAAAAGGGCCATCTGAAAAAAGTATAAAATCCAGAAAGGCAGGACAGGCCATGGAGAACTGGGAGCCTTGTTATGCTGATGGGCGGGATGTCAATTGCCAACAGACACTCGGGAGAAGTGTATGGTGTTTCCTGAAACATCTAAAAAACAAAGCAACAGAGCCTAGGGCACTTCCACTTATGGTCCTATAGCTTAGGGAAATTAAAATCAAAAAGATACAGCCACCCCAATGTTTGGGACGCCTCTGTTTACAAGAACCTCGTTTACCGTACAAGTTCAATATCACAGAAAGTGAAAAATGGATAAAGAACTTGTGGTACTTACGTACAATGCAGTATCACTCAGCAGTGAAATCTATGTCATCAGGCCCGTAGCAGCACAATGAGTGGATTCAGGTACGATGATTCTAACTGAAATAAGTCACACAGAAAAAGAAACATCATAAGATATCAGTAATACACGGAATGTAAACTTGGCTACACAGGAACTGAATTACAGAACAGAACAGGGTCTCACATTTAGAAAACCAACTTATGCTTGTTTAAGGGTAAAGGTGAGTTGGGGTTCTGCATAAAACCAGAGATTGAAATGAGCACAGATAAAGTTCCTTAAGCCAAATATGGAATAGACAAGAGCTACTCCTTGCTCAACGAATTGGACTCAACACCCCATATTAAACGCCTAAGAATGTACCTGACTCTTAAGTATCTTAAAACCTATGGATTGCTATGTCTCCGAAAGAGAATCAAGCATGTGTACAGGGACATAAACGCAGCAGTGATAGGATTGGAGAGGTTCGGTGAGCAAATGAAGACCCTTTGACGTCATATTGCATGGTACCCATTCCACGGGTTTCAACTACCCAGGTTTAAGGTATTCTTCCTTCAGCTAAAACATGCATGTGGAACCTAGAGTATGATCAACCATGTGATCGGGAGACGTGTTCAAATATGTCTCAGTTTTCGTACCCTGGTACTCGGGTGCAACATTCCAGACGCTTTACTAACACTCTCCCGACTTGGAGAGTCAGTCCCTTTAACCTCCTGTTTGGCCCAGTTTGCAATTTCTGCGGAAGATGAACAGGAATAGCGAGAACCAATGAGAGACTAGCTGGAGGTGTCTGGACGGGCAAATTTAACTCTCATTTCCCACCAGGAAGAGGAAATAACCAAAGGCTCAGCGTGCCGTGCCGGAACCAGATTAGGGCCTGAAGCCATCCTGCGGTGTTGCGGCCAGCTCACAAGAAAACGAGTTGAAGAAAGGAGCTCAGGGGCACTGTAATTCACAAACCTGCAGAGTTATAAATGACAACTATCGTCCAAAAATATACTGAAGTAAGGCTGCCAAGAGGACTTGAAAGCGGGGCAGAATTGCAGGAAACCGATTTCAGGAGGTAGACTGGAATTGCATTGAAAGCATAGGAAAAGAGGCAGAACGTCCACAATGATGCACTTGGCCAAAAAGGGCGTATGCGTTTTTTCCTGAATATATTCAGGAAAAAACGCATACGCCCTTTTTGGCCAACCAAGCAAGCTTGCAAAGGAAATCTGCACTACAATGAAGTCTCACTTCCCCCCGGTCAAAAGGGCCATCTGAAAAAAGTGTAAAATCCAGAAAGGCAGGACAGGCCATGGAGAACTGGGAGCCTTGTTATGCTGATGGGCGGGATGTAAATTGCCAACAGACACTCGGGAGAAGTGTATGGTGTTTCCTGAAACATCTAAAAAACAAAGCAACAGAGCCTAGGGCACTTCCACTTATGGTCCTATAGCTTAGGGAAATTAAAATCAAACAGATACAGCTACCCCAATGTTTGGGACGCCTCTGTTTACAAGAACCTCGTTTACCGTACAAGTTCAATATCACAGAAAGTGAAAAATTGATAAAGAACTTGTGGTACTTACGTACAATGCAGTATCACTCAGCAGTGAAATCTATGTCATCAGGCCCGTAGCAGCACAATGAGTGGATTCAGGTACGATGATTCTAACTGAAATAAGTCACACAGAAAAAGAAACATCATAAGATATCAGTAATACACGGAATGTAAACTTGGCTACACAGGAACTGAATTACAGAACAGAACAGGGTCTCAAATTTAGAAAACCAACTTATGCTTGTTTAAGGGTAAAGGTGAGTTGGGGTTCTGCATAAAACCAGAGATTGAAATGAGCACAGATAAAGTTCCTTAAGCCAAATATGGAATAGACAAGAGCTACTCCTTGCTCAACGAAATGGACTCAACACCGCATATTAAACGTCTAAGAATGTACCTGACTCTTAAGTATCTTAAAACCTATGGATTGCTATGTCTCCGAAAGAGAATCAAGCATGTGTACAGGGACATAAACGCAGCAGTGATAGGATTGGAGAGGTTCGGTGAGCAAATGAAGACCCTTTGAAGTCATATTGCATGGTACCCATTCCACGGGTTTCAACTACCCAGGTTTAAGGTATTCTTCCTTCAGCTAAAACATGCATGTGGAACCTAGAGTATGATCAACCATGTGATCGGGAGACGTGTTCAAATATGTCTCAGTTTTCGTACCCTGGTACTCGGGTGCAACATTCCAGATGCTTTACTAACACTCTCCCGACTTGGAGAGTCAGTCCCTTTAACCTCCTGTTTGGCCCAGTTTGCAATTTCTGCGGAAGATGAACAGGAATAGCGAGAACCAATGAGAGACTAGCTGGAGGTGTCTGGACGGGCAAATTTAACTCTCATTTCCCACCAGGAAGAGGAAATAACCAAAGGCTCAGCGTGCCGTGCCGGAACCAGATTAGGGCCTGAAGCCGTCCTGCGGTGTTGTGGCCAGCTCACAAGAAAACGAGTTGAAGAAAGGAGCTCAGGGGCACTGTAATTCACAAACCTGCAGAGTTATAAATGACAACTATCGTCCAAAAATATACTGAAGTAAGGCTGCCAAGAGGACTTGAAAGCGGGGCAGAGTTGCAGGAAACCGATTTCAGGAGGTAGACTGGAATTGCATTGAAAGCATAGGAAAAGAGGCAGAACGTCCACAATGATGCACTTGGCCAAAAAGGGCGTATGCGTTTTTTCCTGAATATATTCAGGAAAAAACGCATACGCCCTTTTTGGCCAACCAAGCAAGCTTGCAAAGGAAATCTGCACTACAATGAAGTCTCACTTCCCCCCGGTCAAAAGGGCCATCTGAAAAAAGTATAAAATCCAGAAAGGCAGGACAGGCCATGGAGAACTGGGAGCCTTGTTATGCTGATGGGCGGGATGTAAATTGCCAACAGACACTCGGGAGAAGTGTATGGTGTTTCCTGAAACATCTAAAAAACAAAGCAACAGAGCCTAGGCCACTTCCACTTATGGTCCTATAGCTTAGGGAAATTAAAATCAAAAAGATACAGCCACCCCAATGTTTGGGACGCCTCTGTTTACAAGAACCTCGTTTACCGTACAAGTTCAATATCACAGAAAGTGAAAAATGGATAAAGAACTTGTGGTACTTACGTACAATGCAGTATCACTCAGCAGTGAAATCTATGTCATCAGGCCCGTAGCAGCACAATGAGTGGATTCAGGTACGATGATTCTAACTGAAATAAGTCACACAGAAAAAGAAACATCATAAGATATCAGTAATACACGGAATGTAAACTTGGCTACACAGGAACTGAATTACAGAAGAGAACGGGGTCTCAAATTTAGAAAATCAACTTATGATTGTTTAAGGGTAAAGGTGAGTTGGGGTGCTGCATAAAACCAGAGATTGAAATGAGCACAGATAAAGTTCCTTAAGCCAAATATGGAATAGACAAGAGCTACTCCTTGCTCAACGAATTGGACTCAACACCGCATATTAAACGCCTAAGAATGTACCTGACTCTTAAGTATCTTAAAACCTATGGATTGCTATGTCTCCGAAAGAGAATCAAGCATGTGTACAGGGACATAAACGCAGCAGTGATAGGATTGGAGAGGTTCGGTGAGCAAATGAAGACCCTTTGAAGTCATATTGCATGGTACCCATTCCACGGGTTTCAACTACCCAGGTTTAAGGTATTCTTCCTTCAGCTAAAACATGCATGTGGAACCTAGAGTATGATCAACCATGTGATCGGGAGACGTGTTCAAATATGTCTCAGTTTTCGTACCCTGGTACTCGGGTGCAACATTCCAGATGCTTTACAAACACTCTCCCGACTTGGAGAGTCAGTCCCTTTAACCTCCTGTTTGGCCCAGTTTGCAATTTCTGCGGAAGATGAACAGGAATAGCGAGAACCAATGAGAGACTAGCTGGAGGTGTCTGGACGGGCAAATTTAACTCTCATTTCCCACCAGGAAGAGGAAATAACCAAAGGCTCAGTGTGCCGTGCCGGAACCAGATTAGGGCCTGAAGCCATCCTGCGGTGTTGCGGCCAGCTCACAAGAAAACGAGTTGAAGAAAGGAGCTCAGGGGCACTGTAATTCACAAACCTGCAGAGTTATAAATGACAACGATCGTCCAAAAATATACTGAAGTAAGGCTGCCAAGAGGACTTGAAAGCGGGGCAGAATTGCAGGAAACCGATTTCAGGAGGTAGACTGGAATTGCATTGAAAGCATAGGAAAAGAGGCAGAACGTCCACAATGATGCACTTGGCCAAAAAGGGCGTATGCGTTTTTTCCTGAATATATTCAGGAAAAAACGCATACGCCCTTTTTGGCCAACCAAGCAAGCTTGCAAAGGAAATCTGCACTACAATGAAGTCTCACTTCCCCCCGGTCAAAAGGGCCATCTGAAAAAAGTGTAAAATCCAGAAAGGCAGGACAGGCCATGGAGAACTGGGAGCCTTGTTATGCTGATGGGCGGGATGTAAATTGCCAACAGACACTCGGGAGAAGTGTATGGTGTTTCCTGAAACATCTAAAAAACAAAGCAACAGAGCCTAGGGCACTTCCACTTATGGTCCTATAGCTTAGGGAAATTAAAATCAAAAAGATACAGCCACCCCAATGTTTGGGACGCCTCTGTTTACAAGAACCTCGTTTACCGTACAAGTTCAATATCACAGAAAGTGAAAAATGGATAAAGAACTTGTGGTACTTACGTACAATGCAGTATCACTCAGCAGTGAAATCTATGTCATCAGGCCCGTAGCAGCACAATGAGTGGATTCAGGTACGATGATTCTAACTGAAATAAGTCACACAGAAAAAGAAACATCATAAGATATCAGTAATACACGGAATGTAAACTTGGCTACACAGGAACTGAATTACAGAAGAGAACAGGGTCTCAAATTTAGAAAACCAACTTATGCTTGTTTAAGGGTAAAGGTGAGTTGGGGTGCTGCATAAAACCAGAGATTGAAATGAGCACAGATAAAGTTCCTTAAACCAAATATGGAATAGACAAGAGCTACTCCTTGCTCAACGAATTGGACTCAACACCCCATATTAAACGCCTAAGAATGTACCTGACTCTTAAGTATCTTAAAACCTATGGATTGCTATGTCTCCGAAAGAGAATCAAGCATGTGTACAGGGACATAAACGCAGCAGTGATAGGATTGGAGAGGTTCAGTGAGCAAATGAAAACCCTTTGAAGTCATATTGCATGGTACCCATTCCACGGGTTTCAACTACCCAGGTTTAAGGTATTCTTCCTTCAGCTAAAACATGCATGTGGAACGTAGAGTATAATCAACCATGTGATCGGGAGACGTGTTCAAATATGTCTCAGTTTTCGTACCCTGGTACTCGGGTGCAACATTCCAGACGCTTTACTAACACTCTCCCGACTTGGAGAGTCAGTCCCTTTAACCTCCTGTTTGGCCCAGTTTGCAATTTCTGCGGAAGATGAACAGGAATAGCGAGAACCAATGAGAGACTAGCTGGAGGTGTCTGGACGGGCAAATTTAACTCTCATTTCCCACCAGGAAGAGGAAATAACAAAAGGCTCAGCGTGCCGTGCCGGAACCAGATTAGGGCCTGAAGCCATCCTGCGGTGTTGCGGCCAGCTCACAAGAAAACGAGTTGAAGAAAGGAGCTCAGTGGCACTGTAATTCACAAACCTGCAGAGTTATAAATGACAACGATCGTCCAAAAATATACTGAAGTAAGGCTGCCAAGAGGACTTGAAAGCGGGGCAGAATTGCAGGAAACCGATTTCAGGAGGTAGACTGGAATTGCATTGAAAGCATAGGAAAAGAGGCAGAACGTCCACAATGATGCACTTGGCCAAAAAGGGCGTATGCGTTTTTTCCTGAATATATTCAGGAAAAAACGCATACGCCCTTTTTGGCCAACCAAGCAAGCTTGCAAAGGAAACCTGCACTACAATGAAGTCTCACTTCCCCCCGGTCCAAAGGGCCATCTGAAAAAAGTGTAAAATCCAGAAAGGCAGGACAGGCCATGGAGAACTGGGAGCCTTGTTATGCTGATGGGCGGGATGTAAATTGCCAACAGACACTCAGGAGAAGTGTATGGTGTTTCCTGAAACATCTAAAAAACAAAGCAACAGAGCCTAGGGCACTTCCACTTATGGTCCTATAGCTTAGGGAAATTAAAATCAAAAAGATACAGCCACCCCAATGTTTGGGACGCCTCTGTTTACAAGAACCTCGTTTACCGTACAAGTTCAATATCACAGAAAGTGAAAAATGGATAAAGAACTTGTGGTACTTACGTACAATGCAGTATCACTCAGCAGTGAAATCTATGTCATCAGGCCCGTAGCAGCACAATGAGTGGATTCAGGTACGATGATTCTAACTGAAATAAGTCACACAGAAAAAGAAACATCATAAGATATCAGTAATACACGGAATGTAAACTTGGCTACACAGGAACTGAATTACAGAACAGAACAGGGTCTCAAATTTAGAAAACCAACTTATGCTTGTTTAAGGGTAAAGGTGAGTTGGGGTGCTGCATAAAACCAGAGATTGAAATGAGCACAGATAAAGTTCCTTAAGCCAAATATGGAATAGACAAGAGCTACTCCTTGCTCAACGAAATGGACTCAACACCGCATATTAAACGCCTAAGAATGTACCTGACTCTTAAGTATCTTAAAACCTATGGATTGCTATGTCTCCGAAAGAGAATCAAGCATGTGTACAGGGACATAAACGCAGCAGTGATAGGATTGGAGAGGTTCGGTGAGCAAATGAAGACCCTTTGAAGTCATATTGCATGGTACCCATTCCACGGGTTTCAACTACCCAGGTTTAAGGTATTCTTCCTTCAGCTAAAACATGCATGTGGAACCTAGAGTATGATCAACCATGTGATCGGGAGACGTGTTCAAATATGTCTCAGTTTTCGTACCCTGGTACTCGGGTGCAACATTCCAGACGCTTTACTAACACTCTCCCGACTTGGAGAGTCAGTCCCTTTAACCTCCTGTTTGGCCCAGTTTGCAATTTCTGCGGAAGATGAACAGGAATAGCGAGAACCAATGAGAGACTAGCTGGAGGTGTCTGGACGGGCAAATTTAACTCTCATTTCCCACCAGGAAGAGGAAATAACCAAAGGCTCAGCGTGCCGTGCCGGAACCAGATTAGGGCCTGAAGCCATCCTGCGGTGTTGCGGCCAGCTCACAAGAAAACGAGTTGAAGAAAGGAGCTCAGGGGCACTGTAATTCACAAACCTGCAGAGTTATAAATGACAACTATCGTCCAAAAATATACTGAAGTAAGGCTGCCAAGAGGACTTGAAAGCGGGGCAGAATTGCAGGAAACCGATTTCAGGAGGTAGACTGGAATTGCATTGAAAGCATAGGAAAAGAGGCAGAACGTCCACAATGATGCACTTGGCCAAAAAGGGCGTATGCGTTTTTTCCTGAATATATTCAGGAAAAAACGCATACGCCCTTTTTGGCCAACCAAGCAAGCTTGCAAAGGAAATCTGCACTACAATGAAGTCTCACTTCCCCCCGGTCAAAAGGGCCATCTGAAAAAAGTGTAAAATCCAGAAAGGCAGGACAGGCCATGGAGAACTGGGAGCCTTGTTATGCTGATGGGCGGGATGTAAATTGCCAACAGACACTCGGGAGAAGTGTATGGTGTTTCCTGAAACATCTAAAAAACAAAGCAACAGAGCCTAGGGCACTTCCACTTATGGTCCTATAGCCTAGGGAAATTAAAATCAAAAAGATACAGCCACCCCAATGTTTGGGACGCCTCTGTTTACAAAAACCTCGTTTACCGTACAAGTTCAATATCACAGAAAGTGAAAAATGGATAAAGAACTTGTGGTACTTACGTACAATGCAGTATCACTCAGCAGTGAAATCTATGTCATCAGGCCCGTAGCAGCACAATGAGTGGATTCAGGTACGATGATTCTAACTGAAATAAGTCACACAGAAAAAGAAACATCATAAGATATCAGTAATACACGGAATGTAAACTTGGCTACACAGGAACTGAATTACAGAACAGAACAGGGTCTCAAATTTAGAAAACCAACTTATGCTTGTTTAAGGGTAAAGGTGAGTTGGGGTGCTGCATAAAACCAGAGATTGAAATGAGCACAGATAAAGTTCCTTAAGCCAAATATGGAATAGACAAGAGCTACTCCTTGCTCAACGAAATGGACTCAACACCACATATTAAACGCCTAAGAATGTACCTGACTCTTAAGTATCTTAAAACCTATGGATTGCTATGTCTCCGAAAGAGAATCAAGCGTGTGTACAGGGACATAAACGCAGCAGTGATAGGATTGGAGAGGTTCGGTGAGCAAATGAAGACCCTTTGAAGTCATATTGCATGGTACCCATTCCACGGGTTTCAACTACCCAGGTTTAAGGTATTCTTCCTTCAGCTAAAACATGCATGTGGAACGTAGAGTATGATCAACCATGTGATCGGGAGACGTGTTCAAATATGTCTCAGTTTTCGTACCCTGGTACTCGGGTGCAACATTCCAGACGCTTTACTAACACTCTCCCGACTTGGAGAGTCTGTCCCTTTAACCTCCTGTTTGGCCCAGTTTGCAATTTCTGCGGAAGATGAACAGGAATAGCGAGAACCAATGAGAGACTAGCTGGAGGTGTCTGGATGGGCAAATTTAACTCTCATTTCCCACCAGGAAGAGGAAATAACCAAAGGCTCAGCGTGCCGTGCCGGAACCAGATTAGGGCCTGAAGCCATCCTGCGGTGTTGCGGCCAGCTCACAAGAAAACGAGTTGAAGAAAGGAGCTCAGGGGCATTGTATTTCACAAACCTGCAGAGTTATAAATGACAACTATCGTCCAAAAATATACTGAAGTAAGGCTGCCAAGAGGACTTGAAAGCGGGGCAGAATTGCAGGAAACCGATTTCAGGAGGTAGACTGGAATTGCATTGAAAGCATAGGAAAAGAGGCAGAACGTCCACAATGATGCACTTGGCCAAAAAGGGCGTATGCGTTTTTTCCTGAATATATTCAGGAAAAAACGCATACGCCCTTTTTGGCCAACCAAGCAAGCTTGCAAAGGAAATCTGCACTACAATGAAGTCTCACTTCCCCCCGGTCAAAAGGGCCATCTGAAAAAAGTGTAAAATCCAGAAAGGCAGGACAGGCCATGGAGAACTGGGAGCCTTGTTATGCTGATGGGCGGGATGTAAATTGCCAACAGACACTCGGGAGAAGTGTATGGTGTTTTTTGAAACATCTAAAAAACAAAGCAACAGAGCCTAGGGCACTTCGACTTATGGTCCTATAGCTTAGGGAAATTAAAATAAAAAAGATACAGCCACCCCAATGTTTGGGACGCCTCTGTTTACAAGAACCTCGTTTACCGTACAAGTTCAATATCACAGAAAGTGAAAAATGGATAAAGAACTTGTGGTACTTACGTACAATGCAGTATCACTCAGCAGTGAAATCTATGTCATCAGGCCCGTAGCAGCACAATGAGTGGATTCAGGTACGATGATTCTAACTGAAATAAGTCACACAGAAAAAGAAACATCATAAGATATCAGTAATACACGGAATGTAAACTTGGCTACACAGGAACTGAATTACAGAACAGAACAGGGTCTCAAATTTAGAAAACCAACTTATGCTTGTTTAAGGGTAAAGGTGAGTTGGGGTGCTGCATAAAACCAGAGATTGAAATGAGCACAGATAAAGTTCCTTAAGCCAAATATGGAATAGACAAGAGCTACTCCTTGCTCAACGAAATGGACTCAACACCGCATATTAAACGCCTAAGAATGTACCTGACTCTTAAGTATCTTAAAACCTATGGATTGCTATGTCTCCGAAAGAGAATCAAGCATGTGTACAGGGACATAAACGCAGCAGTGATAGGATTGGAGAGGTTCGGTGAGCAAATGAAGACCCTTTGAAGTCATATTGCATGGTACCCATTCCACGGGTTTCAACTACCCAGGTTTAAGGTATTCTTCCTTCAGCTAAAACATGCATGTGGAACCTAGAGTATGATCAACCATGTGATCAAGAGACGTGTTCAAATATGTCTCAGTTTTCGTACCCTGGTACTCGGGTGCAACATTCCAAACGCTTTACTAACACTCTCCCGACTTGGAGAGTCAGTCCCTTTAACCTCCTGTTTGGCCCAGTTTGCAATTTCTGCGGAAGATGAACAGGAATAGCGAGAACTAATGAGAGACTAGCTGGAGGTGTCTGGACGGGCAAATTTAACTCTCATTTCCCACCAGGAAGAGGAAATAACCAAAGGCTCAGCGTGCCGTGCCGGAACCAGATTAGGGCCTGAAGCCATCCTGCGGTGTTGCGGCCAGCTCACAAGAAAACGAGTTGAAGAAAGGAGCTCAGGGGCACTGTAATTCACAAACCTGCAGAGTTATAAATGACAACGATCGTCCAAAAATATACTGAAGTAAGGCTGCCAAGAGGACTTGAAAGCGGGGCAGAATTGCAGGAAACCGATTTCAGGAGGTAGACTGCAATTGCATTGAAAGCATAGGAAAAGAGGCAGAACGTCCACAATGATGCACTTGGCCAAAAAGGGCGTATGCGTTTTTTCCTGAATATATTCAGGAAAAAACGCATACGCCCTTTTTGGCCAACCAAGCAAGCTTGCAAAGGAAATCTGCACTACAATGAAGTCTCACTTCCCCCCGGTCAAAAGGGCCATCTGAAAAAAGTATAAAATCCAGAAAGGCAGGACAGGCCATGGAGAACTGGGAGCCTTGTTATGCTGATGGGCGGGATGTAAATTGCCAACAGACACTCAGGAGAAGTGTATGGTGTTTCCTGAAACATCTAAAAAACAAAGCAACAGAGCCTAGGGCACTACCACTTATGGTCCTATAGCTTAGGGAAATTAAAATCAAAAAGATACAGCCACCCCAATGTTTGGGACGCCTCTGTTTACAAGAACCTCGTTTACCGTACAAGTTCAATATCACAGAAAGTGAAAAATGGATAAAGAACTTGTGGTACTTACGTACAATGCAGTATCACTCAGCAGTGAAATCTATGTCATCAGGCCCGTAGCAGCACAATGAGTGGATTCAGGTACGATGATTCTAACTGAAATAAGTCACACAGAAAAAGAAACATCATAAGATATCAGTAATACACGGAATGTAAACTTGGCTACACAGGAACTGAATTACAGAACAGAACAGGGTCTCAAATTTAGAAAACCAACTTATGCTTGTTTAAGGGTAAAGGTGAGTTGGGGTTCTGCATAAAACCAGAGATTGAAATGAGCACAGATAAAGTTCCTTAAGCCAAATATGGAATAGACAAGAGCTACTCCTTGCTCAACGAAATGGACTCAACACCGCATATTAAACGCCTAAGAATGTACCTGACTCTTAAGTATCTTAAAACCTATGGATTGCTATGTCTCCGAAAGAGAATCAAGCATGTGTACAGGGACATAAACGCAGCAGTGATAGGATTGGAGAGGTTCGGTGAGCAAATGAAGACCCTTTGAAGACATATTGCATGGTACCCATTCCACGGGTTTCAACTACCCAGGTTTAAGGTATTCTTCCTTCAGCTAAAACATGCATGTGGAACCTAGAGTATGATCAACCATGTGATCGGGAGACGTGTTCAAATATGTCTCAGTTTTCGTACCCTGGTAGTCGGGTGCAACATTCCAGACGCTTTACTAACACTCTCCCGACTTGGAGAGTCAGTCCCTTTAACCTCCTGTTTGGCCCAGTTTGCAATTTCTGCGGAAGATGAACAGGAATAGCGAGAACCAATGAGAGACTAGCTGGAGGTGTCTGGACGGGCAAATTTAACTCTCATTTCCCACCAGGAAGAGGAAATAACCAAAGGCTCAGCGTGCCGTGCCGGAACCAGATTAGGGCCTGAAGCCATCCTGCGGTGTTGCGGCCAGCTCACAAGAAAACGAGTTGAAGAAAGGAGCTCAGGGGCACTGTAATTCACAAACCTGCAGAGTTATAAATGACAACGATCGTCCAAAAATATACTGAAGTAAGGCTGCCAAGAGGACTTGAAAGCGGGGCAGAATTGCAGGAAACCGATTTCAGGAGGTAGACTGGAATTGCATTGAAAGCATAGGAAAAGAGGCAGAACGTCCACAATGATGCACTTGGCCAAAAAGGGCGTATGCGTTTTTTCCTGAATATATTCAGGAAAAAACGCATACGCCCTTTTTGGCCAACCAAGCAAGCTTGCAAAGGAAATCTGCACTACAATGAAGTCTCACTTCCCCCCGGTCAAAAGGGCCATCTGAAAAAAGTGTAAAATCCAGAAAGGCAGGACAGGCCATGGAGAACTGGGAGCCTTGTTATGCTGATGGGCGGGATGTCAATTGCCAACAGACACTCGGGAGAAGTGTATGGTGTTTCCTGAAACATCTAAAAAACAAAGCAACAGAGCCTAGGGCACTTCCACTTATGGTCCTATAGCTTAGGGAAATTAAAATCAAAAAGATACAGCCACCCCAATGTTTGGGACGCCTCTGTTTACAAGAACCTCGTTTACCGTACAAGTTCAATATCACAGAAAGTGAAAAATGGATAAAGAACTTGTGGTACTTACGTACAATGCAGTATCACTCAGCAGTGAAATCTATGTCATCAGGCCCGTAGCAGCACAATGAGTGGATTCAGGTACGATGATTCTAACTGAAATAAGTCACACAGAAAAAGAAACATCATAAGATATCAGTAATACACGGAATGTAAACTTGGCTACACAGGAACTGAATTACAGAACAGAACAGGGTCTCACATTTAGAAAACCAACTTATGCTTGTTTAAGGGTAAAGGTGAGTTGGGGTTCTGCATAAAACCAGAGATTGAAATGAGCACAGATAAAGTTCCTTAAGCCAAATATGGAATAGACAAGAGCTACTCCTTGCTCAACGAATTGGACTCAACACCCCATATTAAACGCCTAAGAATGTACCTGACTCTTAAGTATCTTAAAACCTATGGATTGCTATGTCTCCGAAAGAGAATCAAGCATGTGTACAGGGACATAAACGCAGCAGTGATAGGATTGGAGAGGTTCGGTGAGCAAATGAAGACCCTTTGACGTCATATTGCATGGTACCCATTCCACGGGTTTCAACTACCCAGGTTTAAGGTATTCTTCCTTCAGCTAAAACATGCATGTGGAACCTAGAGTATGATCAACCATGTGATCGGGAGACGTGTTCAAATATGTCTCAGTTTTCGTACCCTGGTACTCGGGTGCAACATTCCAGACGCTTTACTAACACTCTCCCGACTTGGAGAGTCAGTCCCTTTAACCTCCTGTTTGGCCCAGTTTGCAATTTCTGCGGAAGATGAACAGGAATAACGAGAACCAATGAGAGACTAGCTGGAGGTGTCTGGACGGGCAAATTTAACTCTCATTTCCCACCAGGAAGAGGAAATAACCAAAGGCTCAGCGTGCCGTGCCGGAACCAGATTAGGGCCTGAAGCCATCCTGCGGTGTTGCGGCCAGCTCACAAGAAAACGAGTTGAAGAAAGGAGCTCAGGGGCACTGTAATTCACAAACCTGCAGAGTTATAAATGACAACTATCGTCCAAAAATATACTGAAGTAAGGCTGCCAAGAGGACTTGAAAGCGGGGCAGAATTGCAGGAAACCGATTTCAGGAGGTAGACTGGAATTGCATTGAAAGCATAGGAAAAGAGGCAGAACGTCCACAATGATGCACTTGGCCAAAAAGGGCGTATGCGTTTTTTCCTGAATATATTCAGGAAAAAACGCATACGCCCTTTTTGGCCAACCAAGCAAGCTTGCAAAGGAAATCTGCACTACAATGAAGTCTCACTTCCCCCCGGTCAAAAGGGCCATCTGAAAAAAGTGTAAAATCCAGAAAGGCAGGACAGGCCATGGAGAACTGGGAGCCTTGTTATGCTGATGGGCGGGATGTAAATTGCCAACAGACACTCGGGAGAAGTGTATGGTGTTTCCTGAAACATCTAAAAAACAAAGCAACAGAGCCTAGGGCACTTCCACTTATGGTCCTATAGCTTAGGGAAATTAAAATCAAACAGATACAGCTACCCCAATGTTTGGGACGCCTCTGTTTACAAGAACCTCGTTTACCGTACAAGTTCAATATCACAGAAAGTGAAAAATTGATAAAGAACTTGTGGTACTTACGTACAATGCAGTATCACTCAGCAGTGAAATCTATGTCATCAGGCCCGTAGCAGCACAATGAGTGGATTCAGGTACGATGATTCTAACTGAAATAAGTCACACAGAAAAAGAAACATCATAAGATATCAGTAATACACGGAATGTAAACTTGGCTACACAGGAACTGAATTACAGAACAGAACAGGGTCTCAAATTTAGAAAACCAACTTATGCTTGTTTAAGGGTAAAGGTGAGTTGGGGTTCTGCATAAAACCAGAGATTGAAATGAGCACAGATAAAGTTCCTTAAGCCAAATATGGAATAGACAAGAGCTACTCCTTGCTCAACGAAATGGACTCAACACCGCATATTAAACGTCTAAGAATGTACCTGACTCTTAAGTATCTTAAAACCTATGGATTGCTATGTCTCCGAAAGAGAATCAAGCATGTGTACAGGGACATAAACGCAGCAGTGATAGGATTGGAGAGGTTCGGTGAGCAAATGAAGACCCTTTGAAGTCATATTGCATGGTACCCATTCCACGGGTTTCAACTACCCAGGTTTAAGGTATTCTTCCTTCAGCTAAAACATGCATGTGGAACCTAGAGTATGATCAACCATGTGATCGGGAGACGTGTTCAAATATGTCTCAGTTTTCGTACCCTGGTACTCGGGTGCAACATTCCAGATGCTTTACTAACACTCTCCCGACTTGGAGAGTCAGTCCCTTTAACCTCCTGTTTGGCCCAGTTTGCAATTTCTGCGGAAGATGAACAGGAATAGCGAGAACCAATGAGAGACTAGCTGGAGGTGTCTGGACGGGCAAATTTAACTCTCATTTCCCACCAGGAAGAGGAAATAACCAAAGGCTCAGCGTGCCGTGCCGGAACCAGATTAGGGCCTGAAGCCGTCCTGCGGTGTTGTGGCCAGCTCACAAGAAAACGAGTTGAAGAAAGGAGCTCAGGGGCACTGTAATTCACAAACCTGCAGAGTTATAAATGACAACTATCGTCCAAAAATATACTGAAGTAAGGCTGCCAAGAGGACTTGAAAGCGGGGCAGAGTTGCAGGAAACCGATTTCAGGAGGTAGACTGGAATTGCATTGAAAGCATAGGAAAAGAGGCAGAACGTCCACAATGATGCACTTGGCCAAAAAGGGCGTATGCGTTTTTTCCTGAATATATTCAGGAAAAAACGCATACGCCCTTTTTGGCCAACCAAGCAAGCTTGCAAAGGAAATCTGCACTACAATGAAGTCTCACTTCCCCCCGGTCAAAAGGGCCATCTGAAAAAAGTATAAAATCCAGAAAGGCAGGACAGGCCATGGAGAACTGGGAGCCTTGTTATGCTGATGGGCGGGATGTAAATTGCCAACAGACACTCGGGAGAAGTGTATGGTGTTTCCTGAAACATCTAAAAAACAAAGCAACAGAGCCTAGGCCACTTCCACTTATGGTCCTATAGCTTAGGGAAATTAAAATCAAAAAGATACAGCCACCCCAATGTTTGGGACGCCTCTGTTTACAAGAACCTCGTTTACCGTACAAGTTCAATATCACAGAAAGTGAAAAATGGATAAAGAACTTGTGGTACTTACGTACAATGCAGTATCACTCAGCAGTGAAATCTATGTCATCAGGCCCGTAGCAGCACAATGAGTGGATTCAGGTACGATGATTCTAACTGAAATAAGTCACACAGAAAAAGAAACATCATAAGATATCAGTAATACACGGAATGTAAACTTGGCTACACAGGAACTGAATTACAGAAGAGAACGGGGTCTCAAATTTAGAAAATCAACTTATGATTGTTTAAGGGTAAAGGTGAGTTGGGGTGCTGCATAAAACCAGAGATTGAAATGAGCACAGATAAAGTTCCTTAAGCCAAATATGGAATAGACAAGAGCTACTCCTTGCTCAACGAATTGGACTCAACACCGCATATTAAACGCCTAAGAATGTACCTGACTCTTAAGTATCTTAAAACCTATGGATTGCTATGTCTCCGAAAGAGAATCAAGCATGTGTACAGGGACATAAACGCAGCAGTGATAGGATTGGAGAGGTTCGGTGAGCAAATGAAGACCCTTTGAAGTCATATTGCATGGTACCCATTCCACGGGTTTCAACTACCCAGGTTTAAGGTATTCTTCCTTCAGCTAAAACATGCATGTGGAACCTAGAGTATGATCAACCATGTGATCGGGAGACGTGTTCAAATATGTCTCAGTTTTCGTACCCTGGTACTCGGGTGCAACATTCCAGATGCTTTACAAACACTCTCCCGACTTGGAGAGTCAGTCCCTTTAACCTCCTGTTTGGCCCAGTTTGCAATTTCTGCGGAAGATGAACAGGAATAGCGAGAACCAATGAGAGACTAGCTGGAGGTGTCTGGACGGGCAAATTTAACTCTCATTTCCCACCAGGAAGAGGAAATAACCAAAGGCTCAGTGTGCCGTGCCGGAACCAGATTAGGGCCTGAAGCCATCCTGCGGTGTTGCGGCCAGCTCACAAGAAAACGAGTTGAAGAAAGGAGCTCAGGGGCACTGTAATTCACAAACCTGCAGAGTTATAAATGACAACGATCGTCCAAAAATATACTGAAGTAAGGCTGCCAAGAGGACTTGAAAGCGGGGCAGAATTGCAGGAAACCGATTTCAGGAGGTAGACTGGAATTGCATTGAAAGCATAGGAAAAGAGGCAGAACGTCCACAATGATGCACTTGGCCAAAAAGGGCGTATGCGTTTTTTCCTGAATATATTCAGGAAAAAACGCATACGCCCTTTTTGGCCAACCAAGCAAGCTTGCAAAGGAAACCTGCACTACAATGAAGTCTCACTTCCCCCCGGTCCAAAGGGCCATCTGAAAAAAGTGTAAAATCCAGAAAGGCAGGACAGGCCATGGAGAACTGGGAGCCTTGTTATGCTGATGGGCGGGATGTAAATTGCCAACAGACACTCAGGAGAAGTGTATGGTGTTTCCTGAAACATCTAAAAAACAAAGCAACAGAGCCTAGGGCACTTCCACTTATGGTCCTATAGCTTAGGGAAATTAAAATCAAAAAGATACAGCCACCCCAATGTTTGGGACGCCTCTGTTTACAAGAACCTCGTTTACCGTACAAGTTCAATATCACAGAAAGTGAAAAATGGATAAAGAACTTGTGGTACTTACGTACAATGCAGTATCACTCAGCAGTGAAATCTATGTCATCAGGCCCGTAGCAGCACAATGAGTGGATTCAGGTACGATGATTCTAACTGAAATAAGTCACACAGAAAAAGAAACATCATAAGATATCAGTAATACACGGAATGTAAACTTGGCTACACAGGAACTGAATTACAGAACAGAACAGGGTCTCAAATTTAGAAAACCAACTTATGCTTGTTTAAGGGTAAAGGTGAGTTGGGGTGCTGCATAAAACCAGAGATTGAAATGAGCACAGATAAAGTTCCTTAAGCCAAATATGGAATAGACAAGAGCTACTCCTTGCTCAACGAAATGGACTCAACACCGCATATTAAACGCCTAAGAATGTACCTGACTCTTAAGTATCTTAAAACCTATGGATTGCTATGTCTCCGAAAGAGAATCAAGCATGTGTACAGGGACATAAACGCAGCAGTGATAGGATTGGAGAGGTTCGGTGAGCAAATGAAGACCCTTTGAAGTCATATTGCATGGTACCCATTCCACGGGTTTCAACTACCCAGGTTTAAGGTATTCTTCCTTCAGCTAAAACATGCATGTGGAACCTAGAGTATGATCAACCATGTGATCGGGAGACGTGTTCAAATATGTCTCAGTTTTCGTACCCTGGTACTCGGGTGCAACATTCCAGACGCTTTACTAACACTCTCCCGACTTGGAGAGTCAGTCCCTTTAACCTCCTGTTTGGCCCAGTTTGCAATTTCTGCGGAAGATGAACAGGAATAGCGAGAACCAATGAGAGACTAGCTGGAGGTGTCTGGACGGGCAAATTTAACTCTCATTTCCCACCAGGAAGAGGAAATAACCAAAGGCTCAGCGTGCCGTGCCGGAACCAGATTAGGGCCTGAAGCCATCCTGCGGTGTTGCGGCCAGCTCACAAGAAAACGAGTTGAAGAAAGGAGCTCAGGGGCACTGTAATTCACAAACCTGCAGAGTTATAAATGACAACTATCGTCCAAAAATATACTGAAGTAAGGCTGCCAAGAGGACTTGAAAGCGGGGCAGAATTGCAGGAAACCGATTTCAGGAGGTAGACTGGAATTGCATTGAAAGCATAGGAAAAGAGGCAGAACGTCCACAATGATGCACTTGGCCAAAAAGGGCGTATGCGTTTTTTCCTGAATATATTCAGGAAAAAACGCATACGCCCTTTTTGGCCAACCAAGCAAGCTTGCAAAGGAAATCTGCACTACAATGAAGTCTCACTTCCCCCCGGTCAAAAGGGCCATCTGAAAAAAGTGTAAAATCCAGAAAGGCAGGACAGGCCATGGAGAACTGGGAGCCTTGTTATGCTGATGGGCGGGATGTAAATTGCCAACAGACACTCGGGAGAAGTGTATGGTGTTTCCTGAAACATCTAAAAAACAAAGCAACAGAGCCTAGGGCACTTCCACTTATGGTCCTATAGCCTAGGGAAATTAAAATCAAAAAGATACAGCCACCCCAATGTTTGGGACGCCTCTGTTTACAAAAACCTCGTTTACCGTACAAGTTCAATATCACAGAAAGTGAAAAATGGATAAAGAACTTGTGGTACTTACGTACAATGCAGTATCACTCAGCAGTGAAATCTATGTCATCAGGCCCGTAGCAGCACAATGAGTGGATTCAGGTACGATGATTCTAACTGAAATAAGTCACACAGAAAAAGAAACATCATAAGATATCAGTAATACACGGAATGTAAACTTGGCTACACAGGAACTGAATTACAGAACAGAACAGGGTCTCAAATTTAGAAAACCAACTTATGCTTGTTTAAGGGTAAAGGTGAGTTGGGGTGCTGCATAAAACCAGAGATTGAAATGAGCACAGATAAAGTTCCTTAAGCCAAATATGGAATAGACAAGAGCTACTCCTTGCTCAACGAAATGGACTCAACACCACATATTAAACGCCTAAGAATGTACCTGACTCTTAAGTATCTTAAAACCTATGGATTGCTATGTCTCCGAAAGAGAATCAAGCGTGTGTACAGGGACATAAACGCAGCAGTGATAGGATTGGAGAGGTTCGGTGAGCAAATGAAGACCCTTTGAAGTCATATTGCATGGTACCCATTCCACGGGTTTCAACTACCCAGGTTTAAGGTATTCTTCCTTCAGCTAAAACATGCATGTGGAACGTAGAGTATGATCAACCATGTGATCGGGAGACGTGTTCAAATATGTCTCAGTTTTCGTACCCTGGTACTCGGGTGCAACATTCCAGACGCTTTACTAACACTCTCCCGACTTGGAGAGTCTGTCCCTTTAACCTCCTGTTTGACCCAGTTTGCAATTTCTGCGGAAGATGAACAGGAATAGCGAGAACCAATGAGAGACTAGCTGGAGGTGTCTGGATGGGCAAATTTAACTCTCATTTCCCACCAGGAAGAGGAAATAACCAAAGGCTCAGCGTGCCGTGCCGGAACCAGATTAGGGCCTGAAGCCATCCTGCGGTGTTGCGGCCAGCTCACAAGAAAACGAGTTGAAGAAAGGAGCTCAGGGGCATTGTATTTCACAAACCTGCAGAGTTATAAATGACAACTATCGTCCAAAAATATACTGAAGTAAGGCTGCCAAGAGGACTTGAAAGCGGGGCAGAATTGCAGGAAACCGATTTCAGGAGGTAGACTGGAATTGCATTGAAAGCATAGGAAAAGAGGCAGAACGTCCACAATGATGCACTTGGCCAAAAAGGGCGTATGCGTTTTTTCCTGAATATATTCAGGAAAAAACGCATACGCCCTTTTTGGCCAACCAAGCAAGCTTGCAAAGGAAATCTGCACTACAATGAAGTCTCACTTCCCCCCGGTCAAAAGGGCCATCTGAAAAAAGTGTAAAATCCAGAAAGGCAGGACAGGCCATGGAGAACTGGGAGCCTTGTTATGCTGATGGGCGGGATGTAAATTGCCAACAGACACTCGGGAGAAGTGTATGGTGTTTTTTGAAACATCTAAAAAACAAAGCAACAGAGCCTAGGGCACTTCGACTTATGGTCCTATAGCTTAGGGAAATTAAAATAAAAAAGATACAGCCACCCCAATGTTTGGGACGCCTCTGTTTACAAGAACCTCGTTTACCGTACAAGTTCAATATCACAGAAAGTGAAAAATGGATAAAGAACTTGTGGTACTTACGTACAATGCAGTATCACTCAGCAGTGAAATCTATGTCATCAGGCCCGTAGCAGCACAATGAGTGGATTCAGGTACGATGATTCTAACTGAAATAAGTCACACAGAAAAAGAAACATCATAAGATATCAGTAATACACGGAATGTAAACTTGGCTACACAGGAACTGAATTACAGAACAGAACAGGGTCTCAAATTTAGAAAACCAACTTATGCTTGTTTAAGGGTAAAGGTGAGTTGGGGTGCTGCATAAAACCAGAGATTGAAATGAGCACAGATAAAGTTCCTTAAGCCAAATATGGAATAGACAAGAGCTACTCCTTGCTCAACGAAATGGACTCAACACCGCATATTAAACGCCTAAGAATGTACCTGACTCTTAAGTATCTTAAAACCTATGGATTGCTATGTCTCCGAAAGAGAATCAAGCATGTGTACAGGGACATAAACGCAGCAGTGATAGGATTGGAGAGGTTCGGTGAGCAAATGAAGACCCTTTGAAGTCATATTGCATGGTACCCATTCCACGGGTTTCAACTACCCAGGTTTAAGGTATTCTTCCTTCAGCTAAAACATGCATGTGGAACCTAGACTATGATCAACCATGTGATCAAGAGACGTGTTCAAATATGTCTCAGTTTTCGTACCCTGGTACTCGGGTGCAACATTCCAAACGCTTTACTAACACTCTCCCGACTTGGAGAGTCAGTCCCTTTAACCTCCTGTTTGGCCCAGTTTGCAATTTCTGCGGAAGATGAACAGGAATAGCGAGAACTAATGAGAGACTAGCTGGAGGTGTCTGGACGGGCAAATTTAACTCTCATTTCCCACCAGGAAGAGGAAATAACCAAAGGCTCAGCGTGCCGTGCCGGAACCAGATTAGGGCCTGAAGCCATCCTGCGGTGTTGCGGCCAGCTCACAAGAAAACGAGTTGAAGAAAGGAGCTCAGGGGCACTGTAATTCACAAACCTGCAGAGTTATAAATGACAACGATCGTCCAAAAATATACTGAAGTAAGGCTGCCAAGAGGACTTGAAAGCGGGGCAGAATTGCAGGAAACCGATTTCAGGAGGTAGACTGCAATTGCATTGAAAGCATAGGAAAAGAGGCAGAACGTCCACAATGATGCACTTGGCCAAAAAGGGCGTATGCGTTTTTTCCTGAATATATTCAGGAAAAAACGCATACGCCCTTTTTGGCCAACCAAGCAAGCTTGCAAAGGAAATCTGCACTACAATGAAGTCTCACTTCCCCCCGGTCAAAAGGGCCATCTGAAAAAAGTGTAAAATCCAGAAAGGCAGGACAGGCCATGGAGAACTGGGAGCCTTGTTATGCTGATGGGCGGGATGTAAATTGCCAACAGACACTCGGGAGAAGTGTATGGTGTTTCCTGAAACATCTAAAAAACAAAGCAACAGAGCCTAGGGCACTTCCACTTTTGGTCCTATAGCTTAGGGAAATTAAAATCAAAAAGACACAGCCACCACAATGTTTGGGACGCCTCTGTTTACAAGAACCTCGTTTACCGTACAAGTTCAATATCACAGAAAGTGAAAAATGGATAAAGAACTTGTGGTACTTACGTACAATGCAGTATCACTCAGCAGTGAAATCTATGTCATCAGGCCCGTAGCAGCACAATGAGTGGATTCAGGTACGATGATTCTAACTGAAATAAGTCACACAGAAAAAGAAACATCATAAGATATCAGTAATACACGGAATGTAAACTTGGCTACACAGGAACTGAATTACAGAACAGAACAGGGTCTCAAATTTAGAAAACCAACTTATGCTTGTTTAAGGGTAAAGGTGAGTTGGGGTGCTGCATAAAACCAGAGATTGAAATGAGCACAGATAAAGTTCCTTAAGCCAAATATGGAATAGACAAGAGCTACTCCTTGCTCAACGAATTGGACTCAACACCCCATATTAAACGCCTAAGAATGTACCTGACTCTTAAGTATCTTAAAACCTATGGATTGCTATGTCTCCGAAAGAGAATCAAGCATGTGTACAGGGACATAAACGCAGCAGTGATAGGATTGGAGAGGTTCGGTGAGCAAATGAAGACCCTTTGAAGTCATATTGCATGGTACCCATTCCACGGGTTTCAACTACCCAGGTTTAAGGTATTCTTCCTTCAGCTAAAACATGCATGTGGAACCTAGAGTATGATCAACCATGTGATCGGGAGATGTGTTCAAATATGTCTCAGTTTTCGTACCCTGGTACTCGGGTGCAACATTCCAGATGCTTTACTAACACTCTCCCGACTTGGAGAGTCAGTCCCTTTAACCTCCTGTTTGGCCCAGTTTGCAATTTCTGCGGAAGATGAACAGGAATAGCGAGAACCAATGAGAGACTAGCTGGAGGTGTCTGGACGGGCAAATTTAACTCTCATTTCCCACCAGGAAGAGGAAATAACCAAAGGCTCAGCGTGCCGTGCCGGAACCAGATTAGGGCCTGAAGCCATCCTGCGGTGTTGCGGCCAGCTCACAAGAAAACGAGTTAAAGAAAGGAGCTCAGGGGCACTGTAATTCACAAACCTGCAGAGTTATAAATGACAACGATCGTCCAAAAATATACTGAAGTAAGGCTGCCAAGAGGACTTGAAAGCGGGGCAGAATTGCAGGAAACCGATTTCAGGAGGTAGACTGGAATTGCATTGAAAGCATAGGAAAAGAGGCAGAACGTCCACAATGATGCACTTGGCCAAAAAGGGCGTATGCGTTTTTTCCTGAATATATTCAGGAAAAAACGCATACGCCCTTTTTGGCCAACCAAGCAAGCTTGCACAGGAAATCTGCACTACAATGAAGTCTCACTTCCCCCCGGTCAAAAGGGCCATCTGAAAAAAGTGTAAAATCCAGAAAGGCAGGACAGGCCATGGAGAACTGGGAGCCTTGTTATGCTGATGGGCGGGATGTAAATTGCCAACAGACACTCGGGAGAAGTGTATGGTGTTTCCTGAAACATCTAAAAAACAAAGCAACAGAGCCTAGGCCACTTCCACTTATGGTCCTATAGCTTAGGGAAATTAAAATCAAAAAGACACAGCCACCCCAATGTTTGGGACGCCTCTGTTTACAAGAACCTCGTTTACCGTACAAGTTCAATATCACAGAAAGTGAAAAATGGATAAAGAACTTGTGGTACTTACGTACAATGCAGTATCACTCAGCAGTGAAATCTATGTCATCAGGCCCGTAGCAGCACAATGAGTGGATTCAGGTACGATGATTCTAACTGAAATAAGTCACACAGAAAAAGAAACATCATAAGATATCAGTAATACACGGAATGTAAACTTGGCTACACAGGAACTGAATTACAGAACAGAACAGGGTCTCAAATTTAGAAAACCAACTTATGCTTGTTTAAGGGTAAAGGTGAGTTGGGGTGCTGTATAAAACCAGAGATTGAAATGAGCACAGATAAAGTTCCTTAAGCCAAATATGGAATAGACAAGAGCTACTCCTTGCTCAATGAATTGGACTCAACACCCCATATTAAACGCCTAAGAATGTACCTGACTCTTAAGTATCTTAAAACCTATGGATTGCTATGTCTCCGAAAGAGAATCAAGCATGTGTACAGGGACATAAACGCAGCAGTGATAGGATTGGAGAGGTTCGGTGAGCAAATGAAGACCCTTTGAAGTCATATTGCATGGTACCCATTCCACGGGTTTCAACTACCCAGGTTTAAGGTATTCTTCCTTCAGCTAAAACATGCATGTGGAACCTAGAGTATGATCAACCATGTGATCGGGAGACGTGTTCAAATATGTCTCAGTTTTCGTACCCTGGTAGTCGGGTGCAACATTCCAGATGCTTTACTAACACTCTCCCGACTTGGAGAGTCAGTCCCTTTAACCTCCTGTTTGGCCCAGTTTGCAATTTCTGCGGAAGATGAACAGGAATAGCGAGAACCAATGAGAGACTAGCTGGAGGTGTCTGGACGGGCAAATTTAACTCTCATTTCCCACCAGGAAGAGGAAATAACCAAAGGCTCAGCGTGCCGTGCCGGAACCAGATTAGGGCCTGAAGCCATCCTGCGGTGTTGCGGCCAGCTCACAAGAAAACGAGTTGAAGAAAGGATCTCAGGGGCACTGTAATTCACAAACCTGCAGAGTTATAAATGACAACGATCGTCCAAAAATATACTGAAGTAAGGCTGCCAAGAGGACTTGAAAGCGGGGCAGAATTGCAGGAAACCGATTTCAGGAGGTAGACTGGAATTGCATTGAAAGCATAGGAAAAGAGGCAGAACGTCCACAATGATGCACTTGGCCAAAAAGGGCGTATGCGTTTTTTCCTGAATATATTCAGGAAAAAACGCATACGCCCTTTTTGGCCAACCAAGCAAGCTTGCAAAGGAAATCTGCACTACAATGAAGTCTCACTTCCCCCCGGTCAAAAGGGCCATCTGAAAAAAGTGTAAAATCCAGAAAGGCAGGACAGGCCATGGAGAACTGGGAGCCTTGTTATGCTGATGGGCGGGATGTAAATTGCCAACAGACACTCGGGAGAAGTGTATGGTGTTTCCTGAAACATCTAAAAAACAAAGCAACAGAGCCTAGGCCACTTCCACTTATGGTCCTATAGCTTAGGGAAATTAAAATCAAAAAGACACAGCCACCCCAATGTTTGGGACGCCTCTGTTTACAAGAACCTCGTTTACCGTACAAGTTCAATATCACAGAAAGTGAAAAATGGATAAAGAACTTGTGGTACTTACGTACAATGCAGTATCACTCAGCAGTGAAATCTATGTCATCAGGCCCGTAGCAGCACAATGAGTGGATTCAGGTACGATGATTCTAACTGAAATAAGTCACACAGAAAAATAAACATCATAAGATATCAGTAATACACGGAATGTAAACTTGGCTACACAGGAACTGAATTACAGAACAGAACAGGGTCTCAAATTTAGAAAACCAACTTATGCTTGTTTAAGGGTAAAGGTGAGTTGGGGTGCTGCATAAAACCAGAGATTGAAATGAGCACAGATAAAGTTCCTTAAGCCAAATATGGAATAGACAAGAGCTACTCCTTGCTCAACGAATTGGACTCAACACCCCATATTAAACGCCTAAGAATGTACCTGACTCTTAAGTATCTTAAAACCTATGGATTGCTATGTCTCCGAAAGAGAATCAAGCATGTGTACAGGGACATAAACGCAGCAGTGATAGGATTGGAGAGGTTCGGTGAGCAAATGAAGACCCTTTGAAGTCATATTGCATGGTACCCATTCCACGGGTTTCAACTACCCAGGTTTAAGGTATTCTTCCTTCAGCTAAAACATGCATGTGGAACCTAGAGTATGATCAACCATGTGATCGGGAGACGTGTTCAAATATGTCTCAGTTTTCGTACCCTGGTACTCGGGTGCAACATTCCAGACGCTTTACTAACACTCTCCCGACTTGGAGAGTCAGTCCCTTTAACCTCCTGTTTGGCCCAGTTTGCAATTTCTGCGGAAGATGAACAGGAATAGCGAGAACCAATGAGAGACTAGCTGGAGGTGTCTGGACGGGCAAATTTAACTCTCATTTCCCACCAGGAAGAGGAAATAACCAAAGGCTCAGCGTGCCGTGCCGGAACCAGATTAGGGCCTGAAGCCATCCTGTGGTGTTGCGGCCAGCTCACAAGAAAACGAGTTGAAGAAAGGAGCTCAGGGGCACTGTAATTCACAAACCTGCAGAGTTATAAATGACAACGATCGTCCAAAAATATACTGAAGTAAGGCTGCCAAGAGGACTTGAAAGCGGGGCAGAATTGCAGGAAACCGATTTCAGGAGGTAGACTGGAATTGCATTGAAAGCATAGGAAAAGAGGCAGAACGTCCACAATGATGCACTTGGCCAAAAAGGGCGTATGCGTTTTTTCCTGAATATATTCAGGAAAAAACGCATACGCCCTTTTTGGCCAACCAAGCAAGCTTGCACAGGAAATCTGCACTACAATGAAGTCTCACTTCCCCCCGGTCAAAAGGGCCATCTGAAAAAAGTGTAAAATCCAGAAAGGCAGGACAGGCCATGGAGAACTGGGAGCCTTGTTATGCTGATGGGCGGGATGTAAATTGCCAACAGACACTCGGGAGAAGTGTATGGTGTTTCCTGAAACATCTAAAAAACAAAGCAACAGAGCCTAGGCCATTTCCACTTATTGTCCTATAGCTTAGGGAAATTAAAATCAAAAAGACACAGCCACCCCAATGTTTGGGACGCCTCTGTTTACAAGAACCTCGTTTACCGTACAAGTTCAATATCACAGAAAGTGAAAAATGGATAAAGAACTTGTGGTACTTACGTACAATGCAGTATCACTCAGCAGTGAAATCTATGTCATCAGGCCCGTAGCAGCACAATGAGTGGATTCAGGTACGATGATTCTAACTGAAATAAGTCACACAGAAAAAGAAACATCATAAGATATCAGTAATACACGGAATGTAAACTTGGCTACACAGGAACTGAATTACAGAACAGAACAGGGTCTCAAATTTAGAAAACCAACTTATGCTTGTTTAAGGGTAAAGGTCAGTTGGGGTGCTGCATAAAACCAGAGATTGAAATGAGCACAGATAAAGTTCCTTAAGCCAAATATGGAATAGACAAGAGCTACTCCTTGCTCAACGAATTGGACTCAACACCCCATATTAAACGCCTAAGAATGTACCTGACTCTTAAGTATCTTAAAACCTATGGATTGCTATGTCTCCGAAA
The DNA here is from genome assembly GCF_963455315.2 of Globicephala melas. Lineage (NCBI taxonomy): Eukaryota > Metazoa > Chordata > Mammalia > Artiodactyla > Delphinidae > Globicephala > Globicephala melas. Next base: position 393,701 of record NW_027207297.1, on the reverse strand, counting down.
GAGAATCAAGCATGTGTACAGGGACATAAACGCAGCAGTGATAGGATTGGAGAGGTTCGGTGAGCAAATGAAGACCCTTTGAAGTCATATTGCATGGTACCCATTCCACGGGTTTCAACTACCCAGGTTTAAGGTATTCTTCCTTCAGCTAAAACATGCATGTGGAACCTAGAGTATGATCAACCATGTGATCAGGAGACGTGTTCAAATATGTCTCAGTTTTCGTACCCTGGTACTCGGGTGCAACATTCCAGACGCTTTACTAACACTCTCCCGACTTGGAGAGTCAGTCCCTTTAACCTCCTGTTTGGCCCAGTTTGCAATTTCTGCGGAAGATGAACAGGAATAGCGAGAACCAATGAGAGACTAGCTGGAGGTGTCTGGACGGGCAAATTTAACTCTCATTTCCCACCAGGAAGAGGAAATAACCAAAGGCTCAGCGTGCCGTGCCGGAACCAGATTAGGGCCTGAAGCCATCCTGCGGTGTTGCGGCCAGCTCACAAGAAAACGAGTTGAAGAAAGGAGCTCAGGGGCACTGTAATTCACAAACCTGCAGAGTTATAAATGACATCGATCGTCCAAAAATATACTGAAGTAAGGCTGCCAAGAGGACTTGAAAGCGGGGCAGAATTGCAGGAAACCGATTTCAGGAGGTAGACTGGAATTGCATTGAAAGCATAGGAAAAGAGGCAGAACGTCCACAATGATGCACTTGGCCAAAAAGGGCGTATGCGTTTTTTCCTGAATATATTCAGGAAAAAACGCATACGCCCTTTTTGGCCAACCAAGCAAGCTTGCAAAGGAAATCTGCACTACAATGAAGTCTCACTTCCCCCCGGTCAAAAGGGCCATCTGAAAAAAGTGTAAAATCCAGAAAGGCAGGACAGGCCATGGAGAACTGGGAGCCTTGTTATGCTGATGGGCGGGATGTAAATTGCCAACAGACACTCGGGAGAAGTGTATGGTGTTTCCTGAAACATCTAAAAAACAAAGCAACAGAGCCTAGGCCAGTTCCACTTATGGTCCTATAGCTTAGGGAAATTAAAATCAAAAAGACACAGCCACCCCAATGTTTGGGACGCCTCTGTTTACAAGAACCTCGTTTACCGTACAAGTTCAATATCACAGAAAGTGAAAAATGGATAAAGAACTTGTGGTACTTACGTACAATGCAGTATCACTCAGCAGTGAAATCTATGTCATCAGGCCCGTAGCAGCACAATGAGTGGATTCAGGTACGATGATTCTAACTGAAATAAGTCACACAGAAAAAGAAACATCATAAGATATCAGTAATACACGGAATGTAAACTTGGCTACACAGGAACTGAATTACAGAACAGAACAGGGTCTCAAATTTAGAAAACCAACTTATGCTTGTTTAAGGGTAAAGGTGAGTTGGGGTGCTGCATAAAACCAGAGATTGAAATGAGCACAGATAAAGTTCCTTAAGCCAAATATGGAATAGACAAGAGCTACTCCTTGCTCAACGAATTGGACTCAACACCCCATATTAAACGCCTAAGAATGTACCTGACTCTTAAGTATCTTAAAACCTATGGATTGCTATGTCTCCGAAAGAGAATCAAGCATGTGTACAGGGACATAAACGCAGCAGTGATAGGATTGGAGAGGTTCGGTGAGCAAATGAAGACCCTTTGAAGTCATATTGCATGGTACCCATTCCACGGGTTTCAACTACCCAGGTTTAAGGTATTCTTCCTTCAGCTAAAACATGCATGTGGAACCTAGAGTATGATCAACCATGTGATCGGGAGACGTGTTCAAATATGTCTCAGTTTTCGTACCTGGTACTCGGGTGCAACATTCCAGACGCTTTACTAACACTCTCCCGACTTGGAGAGTCAGTCCCTTTAACCTCCTGTTTGGCCCAGTTTGCAATTTCTGCGGAAGATGAACAGGAATAGCGAGAACCAATGAGAGACTAGCTGGAGGTGTCTGGACGGGCAAATTTAACTCTCATTTCCCACCAGGAAGAGGAAATAACCAAAGGCTCAGCGTGCCGTGCCGGAACCAGATTAGGGCCTGAAGCCATCCTGCGGTGTTGCGGCCAGCTCACAAGAAAACGAGTTGAAGAAAGGAGCTCAGGGGCACTGTAATTCACAAACCTGCAGAGTTATAAATGACAACTATCGTCCAAAAATATACTGAAGTAAGGCTGCCAAGAGGACTTGAAAGCGGGGCAGAATTGCAGGAAACCGATTTCAGGAGGTAGACTGGAATTGCATTGAAAGCATAGGAAAAGAGGCAGAACGTCCACAATGATGCACTTGGCCAAAAAGGGCGTATGCGTTTTTTCCTGAATATATTCAGGAAAAAACGCATACGCCCTTTTTGGCCAACCAAGCAAGCTTGCAAAGGAAATCTGCACTACAATGAAGTCTCACTTCCCCCCGGTCAAAAGGGCCATCTGAAAAAAGTGTAAAATCCAGAAAGGCAGGACAGGCCATGGAGAACTGGGAGCCTTGTTATGCTGATGGGCGGGATGTAAATTGCCAACAGACACTCGGGAGAAGTGTATGGTGTTTCCTGAAACATCTAAAAAACAAAGCAACAGAGCCTAGGCCACTTCCACTTATGGTCCTATAGCTTAGGGAAATTAAAATCAAAAAGACACAGCCACCCCAATGTTTGGGACGCCTCTGTTTACAAGAACCTCGTTTACCGTACAAGTTCAATATCACAGAAAGTGAAAAATGGATAAAGAACTTGTGGTACTTACATACAATGCAGTATCACTCAGCAGTGAAATCTATGTCATCAGGCCCGTAGCAGCACAATGAGTGGATTCAGGTACGATGATTCTAACTGAAATAAGTCACACAGAAAAAGAAACATCATAAGATATCAGTAATACACGGAATGTAAACTTGGCTACACAGGAACTGAATTACAGAACAGAACAGGGTCTCAAATTTAGAAAACCAACTTATGCTTGTTTAAGGGTAAAGGTGAGTTGGGGTGCTGCATAAAACCAGAGATTGAAATGAGCACAGATAAAGTTCCTTAAGCCAAATATGGAATAGACAAGAGCTACTCCTTGCTCAACGAATTGGACTCAACACCCCATATTAAACGCCTAAGAATGTACCTGACTCTTAAGTATCTTAAAACCTATGGATTGCTATGTCTCCGAAAGAGAATCAAGCATGTGTACAGGGACATAAACGCAGCAGTGATAGGATTGGAGAGGTTCGGTGAGCAAATGAAGACCTTTTGAAGTCATATTGCATGGTACCCATTCCACGGGTTTCAACTACCCAGGTTTAAGGTATTCTTCCTTCAGCTAAAACATGCATGTGGAACCTAGAGTATGATCAACCATGTGATCGGGAGACGTGTTCAAATATGTCTCAGTTTTCGTACCCTGGTACTCGGGTGCAACATTCCAGATGCTTTACTAACACTCTCCCGACTTGGAGAGTCAGTCCCTTTAACCTCCTGTTTGGCCCAGTTTGCAATTTCTGCGGAAGATGAACAGGAATAGCGAGAACCAATGAGAGACTAGCTGGAGGTGTCTGGACGGGCAAATTTAACTCTCATTTCCCACCAGGAAGAGGAAATAACCAAAGGCTCAGCGTGCCGTGCCGGAACCAGATTAGGGCCTGAAGCCATCCTGCGGTGTTGCGGCCAGCTCACAAGAAAACGAGTTGAAGAAAGGAGCTCAGGGGCACTGTAATTCACAAACCTGCAGAGTTATAAATGACAACGATCGTCCAAAAATATACTGAAGTAAGGCTGCCAAGAGGACTTGAAAGCGGGGCAGAATTGCAGGAAACCGATTTCAGGAGGTAGACTGGAATTGCATTGAAAGCATAGGAAAAGAGGCAGAACGTCCACAATGATGCACTTGGCCAAAAAGGGCGTATGCGTTTTTTCCTGAATATATTCAGGAAAAAACGCATACGCCCTTTTTGGCCAACCAAGCAAGCTTGCAAAGGAAATCTGCACTACAATGAAGTCTCACTTCCCCCCGGTCAAAAGGGCCATCTGAAAAAAGTGTAAAATCCAGAAAGGCAGGACAGGCCATGGAGAACTGGGAGCCTTGTTATGCTGATGGGCGGGATGTAAATTGCCAACAGACACTCGGGAGAAGTGTATGGTGTTTCCTGAAACATCTAAAAAACAAAGCAACAGAGCCTAGGCCACTTCCACTTATGGTCCTATAGCTTAGGGAAATTAAAATCAAAAAGACACAGCCACCCCAATGTTTGGGACGCCTCTGTTTACAAGAACCTCGTTTACCGTACAAGTTCAATATCACAGAAAGTGAAAAATGGATAAAGAACTTGTGGTACTTACATACAATGCAGTATCACTCAGCAGTGAAATCTATGTCATCAGGCCCGTAGCAGCACAATGAGTGGATTCAGGTACGATGATTCTAACTGAAATAAGTCACACAGAAAAAGAAACATCATAAGATATCAGTAATACACGGAATGTAAACTTGGCTACACAGGAACTGAATTACAGAACAGAACAGGGTCTCAAATTTAGAAAACCAACTTATGCTTGTTTAAGGGTAAAGGTGAGTTGGGGTGCTGCATAAAACCAGAGATTGAAATGAGCACAGATAAAGTTCCTTAAGCCAAATATGGAATAGACAAGAGCTACTCCTTGCTCAACGAATTGGACTCAACACCCCATATTAAACGCCTAAGAATGTACCTGACTCTTAAGTATCTTAAAACCTATGGATTGCTATGTCTCCGAAAGAGAATCAAGCATGTGTACAGGGACATAAACGCAGCAGTGATAGGATTGGAGAGGTTCGGTGAGCAAATGAAGACCTTTTGAAGTCATATTGCATGGTACCCATTCCACGGGTTTCAACTACCCAGGTTTAAGGTATTCTTCCTTCAGCTAAAACATGCATGTGGAACCTAGAGTATGATCAACCATGTGATCGGGAGACGTGTTCAAATATGTCTCAGTTTTCGTACCCTGGTACTCGGGTGCAACATTCCAGATGCTTTACTAACACTCTCCCGACTTGGAGAGTCAGTCCCTTTAACCTCCTGTTTGGCCCAGTTTGCAATTTCTGCGGAAGATGAACAGGAATAGCGAGAACCAATGAGAGACTAGCTGGAGGTGTCTGGACGGGCAAATTTAACTCTCATTTCCCACCAGGAAGAGGAAATAACCAAAGGCTCAGCGTGCCGTGCCGGAACCAGATTAGGGCCTGAAGCCATCCTGCGGTGTTGCGGCCAGCTCACAAGAAAACGAGTTGAAGAAAGGAGCTCAGGGGCACTGTAATTCACAAACCTGCAGAGTTATAAATGACAACGATCGTCCAAAAATATACTGAAGTAAGGCTGCCAAGAGGACTTGAAAGCGGGGCAGAATTGCAGGAAACCGATTTCAGGAGGTAGACTGGAATTGCATTGAAAGCATAGGAAAAGAGGCAGAACGTCCACAATGATGCACTTGGCCAAAAAGGGCGTATGCGTTTTTTCCTGAATATATTCAGGAAAAAACGCATACGCCCTTTTTGGCCAACCAAGCAAGCTTGCAAAGGAAATCTGCACTACAATGAAGTCTCACTTCCCCCCGGTCAAAAGGGCCATCTGAAAAAAGTGTAAAATCCAGAAAGGCAGGACAGGCCATGGAGAACTGGGAGCCTTGTTATGCTGATGGGCGGGATGTAAATTGCCAACAGACACTCGGGAGAAGTGTATGGTGTTTCCTGAAACATCTAAAAAACAAAGCAACAGAGCCTAGGCCACTTCCACTTATTGTCCTATAGCTTAGGGAAATTAAAATCAAAAAGACACAGCCACCCCAATGTTTGGGACGCCTCTGTTTACAAGAACCTCGTTTACCGTACAAGTTCAATATCACAGAAAGTGAAAAATGGATAAAGAACTTGTGGTACTTACGTACAATGCAGTATCACTCAGCAGTGAAATCTATGTCATCAGGCCCGTAGCAGCACAATGAGTGGATTCAGGTACGATGATTCTAACTGAAATAAGTCACACAGAAAAAGAAACATCATAAGATATCAGTAATACACGGAATGTAAACTTGGCTACACAGGAACTGAATTACAGAACAGAACAGGGTCTCAAATTTAGAAAACCAACTTATGCTTGTTTAAGGGTAAAGGTGAGTTGGGGTTCTGCATAAAACCAGAGATTGAAATGAGCACAGATAAAGTTCCTTAAGCCAAATATGGAATAGACAAGAGCTACTCCTTGCTCAACGAATTGGACTCAACACCCCATATTAAACGCCTAAGAATGTACCTGACTCTTAAGTATCTTAAAACCTATGGATTGCTATGTCTCCGAAAGAGAATCAAGCATGTGTACAGGGACATAAACGCAGCAGTGATAGGATTGGAGAGGTTCGGTGAGCAAATGAAGACCCTTTGAAGTCATATTGCATGGTACCCATTCCACGGGTTTCAACTACCCAGGTTTAAGGTATTCTTCCTTCAGCTAAAACATGCATGTGGAACCTAGAGTATGATCAACCATGTGATCGGGAGACGTGTTCAAATATGTCTCAGTTTTCGTACCCTGGTAGTCGGGTGCAACATTCCAGACGCTTTACTAACACTCTCCCGACTTGGAGAGTCAGTCCCTTTAACCTCCTGTTTGGCCCAGTTTGCAATTTCTGCGGAAGATGAACAGGAATAGCGAGAACCAATGAGAGACTAGCTGGAGGTGTCTGGACGGGCAAATTTAACTCTCATTTCCCACCAGGAAGAGGAAATAACCAAAGGCTCAGCGTGCCGTGCCGGAACCAGATTAGGGCCTGAAGCCATCCTGCGGTGTTGCGGCCAGCTCACAAGAAAACGAGTTGAAGAAAGGATCTCAGGGGCACTGTAATTCACAAACCTGCAGAGTTATAAATGACAACGATCGTCCAAAAATATACTGAAGTAAGGCTGCCAAGAGGACTTGAAAGCGGGGCAGAATTGCAGGAAACCGATTTCAGGAGGTAGACTGGAATTGCATTGAAAGCATAGGAAAAGAGGCAGAACGTCCACAATGATACACTTGGCCAAAAAGGGCGTATGCGTTTTTTCCTGAATATATTCAGGAAAAAACGCATACGCCCTTTTTGGCCAACCAAGCAAGCTTGCAAAGGAAATCTGCACTACAATGAAGTCTCACTTCCCCCCGGTCAAAAGGGCCATCTGAAAAAAGTGTAAAATCCAGAAAGGCAGGACAGGCCATGGAGAACTGGGAGCCTTGTTATGCTGATGGGCGGGATGTAAATTGCCAACAGACACTCGGGAGAAGTGTATGGTGTTTCCTGAAACATCTAAAAAACAAAGCAACAGAGCCTAGGGCACTTCCACTTATGGTCCTATAGCTTAGGGAAATTAAAATCAAACAGATACAGCCACCCCAATGTTTGGGACGCCTCTGTTTACAAGAACCTCGTTTACCATACAAGTTCAATATCACAGAAAGTGAAAAATGGATAAAGAACTTGTGGTACTTACGTACAATGCAGTATCACTCAGCAGTGAAATCTATGTCATCAGGCCCGTAGCAGCACAATGAGTGGATTCAGGTACGATGATTCTAACTGAAATAAGTCACACAGAAAAAGAAACATCATAAGATATCAGTAATACACGGAATGTAAACTTGGCTACACAGGAACTGAATTACAGAACAGAACAGGGTCTCAAATTTAGAAAACCAACTTATGCTTGTTTAAGGGTAAAGGTGAGTTGGGGTTCTGCATAAAACCAGAGATTGAAATGAGCACAGATAAAGTTCCTTAAGCCAAATATGGAATAGACAAGAGCTACTCCTTGCTCAACGAATTGGACTCAACACCGCATATTAAACGCCTAAGAATGTACCTGACTCTTAAGTATCTTAAAACCTATGGATTGCTATGTCTCCGAAAGAGAATCAAGCATGTGTACAGGGACATAAACGCAGCAGTGATAGGATTGGAGAGGTTCGGTGAGCAAATGAAGACCCTTTGAAGTCATATTGCATGGTACCCATTCCACGGGTTTCAACTACCCAGGTTTAAGGTATTCTTCCTTCAGCTAAAACATGCATGTGGAACCTAGAGTATGATCAACCATGTGATCGGGAGACGTGTTCAAATATGTCTCAGTTTTCGTACCCTGGTAGTCGGGTGCAACATTCCAGACGCTTTACTAACACTCTCCCCACTTGGAGAGTCAGTCCCTTTAACCTCCTGTTTGGCCCAGTTTGCAATTTCTGCGGAAGATGAACAGGAATAGCGAGAACCAATGAGAGACTAGCTGGAGGTGTCTGGACGGGCAAATTTAACTCTGATTTCCCACCAGGAAGAGGAAATAACCAAAGGCTCAGCGTGCCGTGCCGGAACCAGATTAGGGCCTGAAGCCATCCTGCGGTGTTGCGGCCAGCTCACAAGAAAACGAGTTGAAGAAAGGAGCTCAGGGGCACTGTAATTCACAAACCTGCAGAGTTATAAATGACAACTATCGTCCAAAAATATACTGAAGTAAGGCTGCCAAGAGGACTTGAAAGCGGGGCAGAATTGCAGGAAACCGATTTCAGGAGGTAGACTGGAATTGCATTGAAAGCATAGGAAAAGAGGCAGAACGTCCACAATGATGCACTTGGCCAAAAAGGGCGTATGCGTTTTTTCCTGAATATATTCAGGAAAAAACGCATACGCCCTTTTTGGCCAACCAAGCAAGCTTGCAAAGGAAATCTGCACTACAATGAAGTCTCACTTCCCCCCGGTCAAAAGGGCCATCTGAAAAAAGTGTAAAATCCAGAAAGGCAGGACAGGCCATGGAGAACTGGGAGCCTTGTTATGCTGATGGGCGGGATGTCAATTGCCAACAGACACTCGGGAGAAGTGTATGGTGTTTCCTGAAACATCTAAAAAACAAAGCAACAGAGCCTAGGGCACTTCCACTTATGGTCCTATAGCTTAGGGAAATTAAAATCAAACAGATACAGCCACCCCAATGTTTGGGACGCCTCTGTTTACAAGAACCTCGTTTACCATACAAGTTCAATATCACAGAAAGTGAAAAATGGATAAAGAACTTGTGGTACTTACGTACAATGCAGTATCACTCAGCAGTGAAATCTATGTCATCAGGCCCGTAGCAGCACAATGAGTGGATTCAGGTACGATGATTCTAACTGAAATAAGTCACACAGAAAAAGAAACATCATAAGATATCAGTAATACACGGAATGTAAACTTGGCTACACAGGAACTGAATTACAGAACAGAACAGGGTCTCAAATTTAGAAAACCAACTTATGCTTGTTTAAGGGTAAAGGTGAGTTGGGGTTCTGCATAAAACCAGAGATTGAAATGAGCACAGATAAAGTTCCTTAAGCCAAATATGGAATAGACAAGAGCTACTCCTTGCTCAACGAATTGGACTCAACACCGCATATTAAACGCCTAAGAATGTACCTGACTCTTAAGTATCTTAAAACCTATGGATTGCTATGTCTCCGAAAGAGAATCAAGCATGTGTACAGGGACATAAACGCAGCAGTGATAGGATTGGAGAGGTTCGGTGAGCAAATGAAGACCCTTTGAAGTCATATTGCATGGTACCCATTCCACGGGTTTCAACTACCCAGGTTTAAGGTATTCTTCCTTCAGCTAAAACATGCATGTGGAACCTAGAGTATGATCAACCATGTGATCGGGAGACGTGTTCAAATATGTCTCAGTTTTCGTACCCTGGTACTCGGGTGCAACATTCCAGACGCTTTACTAACACTCTCCCGACTTGGAGAGTCAGTCCCTTTAACCTCCTGTTTGGCCCAGTTTGCAATTTCTGCGGAAGATGAACAGGAATAGCGAGAACCAATGAGAGACTAGCTGGAGGTGTCTGGACGGGCAAATTTAACTCTCATTTCCCACCAGGAAGAGGAAATAACCAAAGGCTCAGCGTGCCGTGCCGGAACCAGATTAGGGCCTGAAGCCATCCTGCGGTGTTGCGGCCAGCTCACAAGAAAACGAGTTGAAGAAAGGAGCTCAGGGGCACTGTAATTCACAAACCTGCAGAGTTATAAATGACAACTATCGTCCAAAAATATACTGAAGTAAGGCTGCCAAGAGGACTTGAAAGCGGGGCAGAATTGCAGGAAACCGATTTCAGGAGGTAGACTGGAATTGCATTGAAAGCATAGGAAAAGAGGCAGAACGTCCACAATGATGCACTTGGCCAAAAAGGGCGTATGCGTTTTTTCCTGAATATATTCAGGAAAAAACGCATACGCCCTTTTTGGCCAACCAAGCAAGCTTGCACAGGAAATCTGCACTACAATGAAGTCTCACTTCCCCCCGGTCAAAAGGGCCATCTGAAAAAAGTGTAAAATCCAGAAAGGCAGGACAGGCCATGGAGAACTGGGAGCCTTGTTATGCTGATGGGCGGGATGTAAATTGCCAACAGACACTCGGGAGAAGTGTATGGTGTTTCCTGAAACATCTAAAAAACAAAGCAACAGAGCCTAGGCCATTTCCACTTATTGTCCTATAGCTTAGGGAAATTAAAATCAAAAAGACACAGCCACCCCAATGTTTGGGACGCCTCTGTTTACAAGAACCTCGTTTACCGTACAAGTTCAATATCACAGAAAGTGAAAAATGGATAAAGAACTTGTGGTACTTACGTACAATGCAGTATCACTCAGCAGTGAAATCTATGTCATCAGGCCCGTAGCAGCACAATGAGTGGATTCAGGTACGATGATTCTAACTGAAATAAGTCACACAGAAAAAGAAACATCATAAGATATCAGTAATACACGGAATGTAAACTTGGCTACACAGGAACTGAATTACAGAACAGAACAGGGTCTCAAATTTAGAAAACCAACTTATGCTTGTTTAAGGGTAAAGGTGAGTTGGGGTTCTGCATAAAACCAGAGATTGAAATGAGCACAGATAAAGTTCCTTAAGCCAAATATGGAATAGACAAGAGCTACTCCTTGCTCAACGAATTGGACTCAACACCCCATATTAAACGCCTAAGAATGTACCTGACTCTTAAGTATCTTAAAACCTATGGATTGCTATGTCTCTGAAAGAGAATCAAGCATGTGTACAGGGACATAAACGCAGCAGTGATAGGATTGGAGAGGTTCGGTGAGCAAATGAAGACCCTTTGAAGTCATATTGCATGGTACCCATTCCACGGGTTTCAACTACCCAGGTTTAAGGTATTCTTCCTTCAGCTAAAACATGCATGTGGAACCTAGAGTATGATCAACCATGTGATCAGGAGACGTGTTCAAATATGTCTCAGTTTTCGTACCCTGGTACTCGGGTGCAACATTCCAGACGCTTTACTAACACTCTCCCGACTTGGAGAGTCAGTCCCTTTAACCTCCTGTTTGGCCCAGTTTGCAATTTCTGCGGAAGATGAACAGGAATAGCGAGAACCAATGAGAGACTAGCTGGAGGTGTCTGGACGGGCAAATTTAACTCTCATTTCCCACCAGGAAGAGGAAATAACCAAAGGCTCAGCGTGCCGTGCCGGAACCAGATTAGGGCCTGAAGCCATCCTGCGGTGTTGCGGCCAGCTCACAAGAAAACGAGTTGAAGAAAGGAGCTCAGGGGCACTGTAATTCACAAACCTGCAGAGTTATAAATGACATCGATCGTCCAAAAATATACTGAAGTAAGGCTGCCAAGAGGACTTGAAAGCGGGGCAGAATTGCAGGAAACCGATTTCAGGAGGTAGACTGGAATTGCATTGAAAGCATAGGAAAAGAGGCAGAACGTCCACAATGATGCACTTGGCCAAAAAGGGCGTATGCGTTTTTTCCTGAATATATTCAGGAAAAAACGCATACGCCCTTTTTGGCCAACCAAGCAAGCTTGCACAGGAAATCTGCACTACAATGAAGTCTCACTTCCCCCCGGTCAAAAGGGCCATCTGAAAAAAGTGTAAAATCCAGAAAGGCAGGACAGGCCATGGAGAACTGGGAGCCTTGTTATGCTGATGGGCGGGATGTAAATTGCCAACAGACACTCGGGAGAAGTGTATGGTGTTTCCTGAAACATCTAAAAAACAAAGCAACAGAGCCTAGGCCACTTCCACTTATGGTCCTATAGCTTAGGGAAATTAAAATCAAAAAGACACAGCCACCCCAATGTTTGGGACGCCTCTGTTTACAAGAACCTCGTTTACCGTACAAGTTCAATATCACAGAAAGTGAAAAATGGATAAAGAACTTGTGGTACTTACGTACAATGCAGTATCACTCAGCAGTGAAATCTATGTCATCAGGCCCGTAGCAGCACAATGAGTGGATTCAGGTACGATGATTCTAACTGAAATAAGTCACACAGAAAAAGAAACATCATAAGATATCAGTAATACACGGAATGTAAACTTGGCTACACAGGAACTGAATTACAGAACAGAACAGGGTCTCAAATTTAGAAAACCAACTTATGCTTGTTTAAGGGTAAAGGTGAGTTGGGGTGCTGCATAAAACCAGAGATTGAAATGAGCACAGATAAAGTTCCTTAAGCCAAATATGGAATAGACAAGAGCTACTCCTTGCTCAACGAATTGGACTCAACACCCCATATTAAACGCCTAAGAATGTACCTGACTCTTAAGTATCTTAAAACCTATGGATTGCTATGTCTCCGAAAGAGAATCAAGCATGTGTACAGGGACATAAACGCAGCAGTGATAGGATTGGAGAGGTTCGGTGAGCAAATGAAGACCCTTTGAAGTCATATTGCATGGTACCCATTCCACGGGTTTCAACTACCCAGGTTTAAGGTATTCTTCCTTCAGCTAAAACATGCATGTGGAACCTAGAGTATGATCAACCATGTGATCGGGAGACGTGTTCAAATATGTCTCAGTTTTCGTACCTGGTACTCGGGTGCAACATTCCAGACGCTTTACTAACACTCTCCCGACTTGGAGAGTCAGTCCCTTTAACCTCCTGTTTGGCCCAGTTTGCAATTTCTGCGGAAGATGAACAGGAATAGCGAGAACCAATGAGAGACTAGCTGGAGGTGTCTGGACGGGCAAATTTAACTCTCATTTCCCACCAGGAAGAGGAAATAACCAAAGGCTCAGCGTGCCGTGCCGGAACCAGATTAGGGCCTGAAGCCATCCTGCGGTGTTGCGGCCAGCTCACAAGAAAACGAGTTGAAGAAAGGAGCTCAGGGGCACTGTAATTCACAAACCTGCAGAGTTATAAATGACATCGATCGTCCAAAAATATACTGAAGTAAGGCTGCCAAGAGGACTTGAAAGCGGGGCAGAATTGCAGGAAACCGATTTCAGGAGGTAGACTGGAATTGCATTGAAAGCATAGGAAAAGAGGCAGAACGTCCACAATGATGCACTTGGCCAAAAAGGGCGTATGCGTTTTTTCCTGAATATATTCAGGAAAAAACGCATACGCCCTTTTTGGCCAACCAAGCAAGCTTGCAAAGGAAATCTGCACTACAATGAAGTCTCACTTCCCCCCGGTCAAAAGGGCCATCTGAAAAAAGTGTAAAATCCAGAAAGGCAGGACAGGCCATGGAGAACTGGGAGCCTTGTTATGCTGATGGGCGGGATGTAAATTGCCAACAGACACTCGGGAGAAGTGTATGGTGTTTCCTGAAACATCTAAAAAACAAAGCAACAGAGCCTAGGCCATTTCCACTTATCGTCCTATAGCTTAGGGAAATTAAAATCAAAAAGACACAGCCACCCCAATGTTTGGGACGCCTCTGTTTACAAGAACCTCGTTTACCGTACAAGTTCAATATCACAGAAAGTGAAAAATGGATAAAGAACTTGTGGTACTTACATACAATGCAGTATCACTCAGCAGTGAAATCTATGTCATCAGGCCCGTAGCAGCACAATGAGTGGATTCAGGTACGATGATTCTAACTGAAATAAGTCACACAGAAAAAGAAACATCATAAGATATCAGTAATACACGGAATGTAAACTTGGCTACACAGGAACTGAATTACAGAACAGAACAGGGTCTCAAATTTAGAAAACCAACTTATGCTTGTTTAAGGGTAAAGGTGAGTTGGGGTGCTGCATAAAACCAGAGATTGAAATGAGCACAGATAAAGTTCCTTAAGCCAAATATGGAATAGACAAGAGCTACTCCTTGCTCAACGAATTGGACTCAACACCCCATATTAAACGCCTAAGAATGTACCTGACTCTTAAGTATCTTAAAACCTATGGATTGCTATGTCTCCGAAAGAGAATCAAGCATGTGTACAGGGACATAAACGCAGCAGTGATAGGATTGGAGAGGTTCGGTGAGCAAATGAAGACCCTTTGAAGTCATATTGCATGGTACCCATTCCACGGGTTTCAACTACCCAGGTTTAAGGTATTCTTCCTTCAGCTAAAACATGCATGTGGAACCTAGAGTATGATCAACCATGTGATCGGGAGACGTGTTCAAATATGTCTCAGTTTTCGTACCTGGTACTCGGGTGCAACATTCCAGACGCTTTACTAACACTCTCCCGACTTGGAGAGTCAGTCCCTTTAACCTCCTGTTTGGCCCAGTTTGCAATTTCTGCGGAAGATGAACAGGAATAGCGAGAACCAATGAGAGACTAGCTGGAGGTGTCTGGACGGGCAAATTTAACTCTCATTTCCCACCAGGAAGAGGAAATAACCAAAGGCTCAGCGTGCCGTGCCGGAACCAGATTAGGGCCTGAAGCCATCCTGCGGTGTTGCGGCCAGCTCACAAGAAAACGAGTTGAAGAAAGGAGCTCAGGGGCACTGTAATTCACAAACCTGCAGAGTTATAAATGACAACTATCGTCCAAAAATATACTGAAGTAAGGCTGCCAAGAGGACTTGAAAGCGGGGCAGAATTGCAGGAAACCGATTTCAGGAGGTAGACTGGAATTGCATTGAAAGCATAGGAAAAGAGGCAGAACGTCCACAATGATGCACTTGGCCAAAAAGGGCGTATGCGTTTTTTCCTGAATATATTCAGGAAAAAACGCATACGCCCTTTTTGGCCAACCAAGCAAGCTTGCAAAGGAAATCTGCACTACAATGAAGTCTCACTTCCCCCCGGTCAAAAGGGCCATCTGAAAAAAGTGTAAAATCCAGAAAGGCAGGACAGGCCATGGAGAACTGGGAGCCTTGTTATGCTGATGGGCGGGATGTAAATTGCCAACAGACACTCGGGAGAAGTGTATGGTGTTTCCTGAAACATCTAAAAAACAAAGCAACAGAGCCTAGGCCATTTCCACTTATCGTCCTATAGCTTAGGGAAATTAAAATCAAAAAGACACAGCCACCCCAATGTTTGGGACGCCTCTGTTTACAAGAACCTCGTTTACCGTACAAGTTCAATATCACAGAAAGTGAAAAATGGATAAAGAACTTGTGGTACTTACATACAATGCAGTATCACTCAGCAGTGAAATCTATGTCATCAGGCCCGTAGCAGCACAATGAGTGGATTCAGGTACGATGATTCTAACTGAAATAAGTCACACAGAAAAAGAAACATCATAAGATATCAGTAATACACGGAATGTAAACTTGGCTACACAGGAACTGAATTACAGAACAGAACAGGGTCTCAAATTTAGAAAACCAACTTATGCTTGTTTAAGGGTAAAGGTGAGTTCGGGTGCTGCATAAAACCAGAGATTGAAATGAGCACAGATAAAGTTCCTTAAGCCAAATATGGAATAGACAAGAGCTACTCCTTGCTCAACGAATTGGACTCAACACCCCATATTAAACGCCTAAGAATGTACCTGACTCTTAAGTATCTTAAAACCTATGGATTGCTATGTCTCCGAAAGAGAATCAAGCATGTGTACAGGGACATAAACGCAGCAGTGATAGGATTGGAGAAGTTCGGTGAGCAAATGAAGACCTTTTGAAGTCATATTGCATGGTACCCATTCCACGGGTTTCAACTACCCAGGTTTAAGGTATTCTTCCTTCAGCTAAAACATGCATGTGGAACCTAGAGTATGATCAACCATGTGATCGGGAGACGTGTTCAAATATGTCTCAGTTTTCGTACCCTGGTACTCGGGTGCAACATTCCAGATGCTTTACTAACACTCTCCCGACTTGGAGAGTCAGTCCCTTTAACCTCCTGTTTGGCCCAGTTTGCAATTTCTGCGGAAGATGAACAGGAATAGCGAGAACCAATGAGAGACTAGCTGGAGGTGTCTGGACGGGCAAATTTAACTCTCATTTCCCACCAGGAAGAGGAAATAACCAAAGGCTCAGTGTGCCGTGCCGGAACCAGATTAGGGCCTGAAGCCATCCTGCGGTGTTGCGGCCAGCTCACAAGAAAACGAGTTGAAGAAAGGAGCTCAGGGGCACTGTAATTCACAAACCTGCAGAGTTATAAATGACAACGATCGTCCAAAAATATACTGAAGTAAGGCTGCCAAGAGGACTTGAAAGCGGGGCAGAATTGCAGGAAACCGATTTCAGGAGGTAGACTGGAATTGCATTGAAAGCATAGGAAAAGAGGCAGAACGTCCACAATGATGCACTTGGCCAAAAAGGGCGTATGCGTTTTTTCCTGAATATATTCAGGAAAAAACGCATACGCCCTTTTTGGCCAACCAAGCAAGCTTGCAAAGGAAATCTGCACTACAATGAAGTCTCACTTCCCCCCGGTCAAAAGGGCCATCTGAAAAAAGTGTAAAATCCAGAAAGGCAGGACAGGCCATGGAGAACTGGGAGCCTTGTTATGCTGATGGGCGGGATGTAAATTGCCAACAGACACTCGGGAGAAGTGTATGGTGTTTCCTGAAACATCTAAAAAACAAAGCAACAGAGCCTAGGCCACTTCCACTTATGGTCCTATAGCTTAGGGAAATTAAAATCAAAAAGACACAGCCACCCCAATGTTTGGGACGCCTCTGTTTACAAGAACCTCGTTTACCGTACAAGTTCAATATCACAGAAAGTGAAAAATGGATAAAGAACTTGTGGTACTTACATACAATGCAGTATCACTCAGCAGTGAAATCTATGTCATCAGGCCCGTAGCAGCACAATGAGTGGATTCAGGTACGATGATTCTAACTGAAATAAGTCACACAGAAAAAGAAACATCATAAGATATCAGTAATACACGGAATGTAAACTTGGTTACACAGGAACTGAATTACAGAACAGAACAGGGTCTCAAATTTAGAAAACCAACTTATGCTTGTTTAAGGGTAAAGGTGAGTTGGGGTGCTGCATAAAACCAGAGATTGAAATGAGCACAGATAAAGTTCCTTAAGCCAAATATGGAATAGACAAGAGCTACTCCTTGCTCAACGAATTGGACTCAACACCCCATATTAAACGCCTAAGAATGTACCTGACTCTTAAGTATCTTAAAACCTATGGATTGCTATGTCTCCGAAAGAGAATCAAGCATGTGTACAGGGACATAAACGCAGCAGTGATAGGATTGGAGAGGTTCGGTGAGCAAATGAAGACCTTTTGAAGTCATATTGCATGGTACCCATTCCACGGGTTTCAACTACCCAGGTTTAAGGTATTCTTCCTTCAGCTAAAACATGCATGTGGAACCTAGAGTATGATCAACCATGTGATCGGGAGACGTGTTCAAATATGTCTCAGTTTTCGTACCCTGGTACTCGGGTGCAACATTCCAGATGCTTTACTAACACTCTCCCGACTTGGAGAGTCAGTCCCTTTAACCTCCTGTTTGGCCCAGTTTGCAATTTCTGCGGAAGATGAACAGGAATAGCGAGAACCAATGAGAGACTAGCTGGAGGTGTCTGGACGGGCAAATTTAACTCTCATTTCCCACCAGGAAGAGGAAATAACCAAAGGCTCAGCGTGCCGTGCCGGAACCAGATTAGTGCCTGAAGCCATCCTGCGGTGTTGCGGCCAGCTCACAAGAAAACGAGTTGAAGAAAGGAGCTCAGGGGCACTGTAATTCACAAACCTGCAGAGTTATAAATGACAACGATCGTCCAAAAATATACTGAAGTAAGGCTGCCAAGAGGACTTGAAAGCGGGGCAGAATTGCAGGAAACCGATTTCAGGAGGTAGACTGGAATTGCATTGAAAGCATAGGAAAAGAGGCAGAACGTCCACAATGATGCACTTGGCCAAAAAGGGCGTATGCGTTTTTTCCTGAATATATTCAGGAAAAAACGCATACGCCCTTTTTGGCCAACCAAGCAAGCTTGCAAAGGAAATCTGCACTACAATGAAGTCTCACTTCCCCCCGGTCAAAAGGGCCATCTGAAAAAAGTGTAAAATCCAGAAAGGCAGGACAGGCCATGGAGAACTGGGAGCCTTGTTATGCTGATGGGCGGGATGTAAATTGCCAACAGACACTCGGGAGAAGTGTATGGTGTTTCCTGAAACATCTAAAAAACAAAGCAACAGAGCCTAGGCCACTTCCACTTATTGTCCTATAGCTTAGGGAAATTAAAATCAAAACGACACAGCCACCCCAATGTTTGGGACGCCTCTGTTTACAAGAACCTCGTTTACCGTACAAGTTCAATATCACAGAAAGTGAAAAATGGATAAAGAACTTGTGGTACTTACGTACAATGCAGTATCACTCAGCAGTGAAATCTATGTCATCAGGCCCGTAGCAGCACAATGAGTGGATTCAGGTACGATGATTCTAACTGAAATAAGTCACACAGAAAAAGAAACATCATAAGATATCAGTAATACACGGAATGTAAACTTGGCTACACAGGAACTGAATTACAGAACAGAACAGGGTCTCAAATTTAGAAAACCAACTTATGCTTGTTTAAGGGTAAAGGTGAGTTGGGGTTCTGCATAAAACCAGAGATTGAAATGAGCACAGATAAAGTTCCTTAAGCCAAATATGGAATAGACAAGAGCTACTCCTTGCTCAACGAATTGGACTCAACACCCCATATTAAACGCCTAAGAATGTACCTGACTCTTAAGTATCTTAAAACCTATGGATTGCTATGTCTCCGAAAGAGAATCAAGCATGTGTACAGGGACATAAACGCAGCAGTGATAGGATTGGAGAGGTTCGGTGAGCAAATGAAGACCCTTTGAAGTCATATTGCATGGTACCCATTCCACGGGTTTCAACTACCCAGGTTTAAGGTATTCTTCCTTCAGCTAAAACATGCATGTGGAACCTAGAGTATGATCAACCATGTGATCGGGAGACGTGTTCAAATATGTCTCAGTTTTCGTACCCTGGTACTCGGGTGCAACATTCCAGACGCTTTACTAACACTCTCCCGACTTGGAGAGTCAGTCCCTTTAACCTCCTGTTTGGCCCAGTTTGCAATTTCTGCGGAAGATGAACAGGAATAGCGAGAACCAATGAGAGACTAGCTGGAGGTGTCTGGACGGGCAAATTTAACTCTCATTTCCCACCAGGAAGAGGAAATAACCAAAGGCTCAGCGTGCCGTGCCGGAACCAGATTAGGGCCTGAAGCCATCCTGCGGTGTTGCGGCCAGCTCACAAGAAAACGAGTTGAAGAAAGGAGCTCAGGGGCACTGTAATTCACAAACCTGCAGAGTTATAAATGACAACTATCGTCCAAAAATATACTGAAGTAAGGCTGCCAAGAGGACTTGAAAGCGGGGCAGAATTGCAGGAAACCGATTTCAGGAGGTAGACTGGAATTGCATTGAAAGCATAGGAAAAGAGGCAGAACGTCCACAATGATGCACTTGGCCAAAAAGGGCGTATGCGTTTTTTCCTGAATATATTCAGGAAAAAACGCATACGCCCTTTTTGGCCAACCAAGCAAGCTTGCAAAGGAAATCTGCACTACAATGAAGTCTCACTTCCCCCCGGTCAAAAGGGCCATCTGAAAAAAGTGTAAAATCCAGAAAGGCAGGACAGGCCATGGAGAACTGGGAGCCTTGTTATGCTGATGGGCGGGATGTAAATTGCCAACAGACACTCAGGAGAAGTGTATGGTGTTTCCTGAAACATCTAAAAAACAAAGCAACAGAGCCTAGGGCACTTCCACTTATGGTCCTATAGCTTAGGGAAATTAAAATCAAACAGATACAGCCACCCCAATGTTTGGGACGCCTCTGTTTACAAGAACCTCGTTTACCATACAAGTTCAATATCACAGAAAGTGAAAAATGGATAAAGAACTTGTGGTACTTACGTACAATGCAGTATCACTCAGCAGTGAAATCTATGTCATCAGGCCCGTAGCAGCACAATGAGTGGATTCAGGTACGATGATTCTAACTGAAATAAGTCACACAGAAAAAGAAACATCATAAGATATCAGTAATACACGGAATGTAAACTTGGCTACACAGGAACTGAATTACAGAACAGAACAGGGTCTCAAATTTAGAAAACCAACTTATGCTTGTTTAAGGGTAAAGGTGAGTTGGGGTTCTGCATAAAACCAGAGATTGAAATGAGCACAGATAAAGTTCCTTAAGCCAAATATGGAATAGACAAGAGCTACTCCTTGCTCAACGAATTGGACTCAACACCGCATATTAAACGCCTAAGAATGTACCTGACTCTTAAGTATCTTAAAACCTATGGATTGCTATGTCTCCGAAAGAGAATCAAGCATGTGTACAGGGACATAAACGCAGCAGTGATAGGATTGGAGAGGTTCGGTGAGCAAATGAAGACCCTTTGAAGTCATATTGCATGGTACCCATTCCACGGGTTTCAACTACCCAGGTTTAAGGTATTCTTCCTTCAGCTAAAACATGCATGTGGAACCTAGAGTATGATCAACCATGTGATCGGGAGACGTGTTCAAATATGTCTCAGTTTTCGTACCCTGGTAGTCGGGTGCAACATTCCAGACGCTTTACTAACACTCTCCCGACTTGGAGAGTCAGTCCCTTTAACCTCCTGTTTGGCCCAGTTTGCAATTTCTGCGGAAGATGAACAGGAATAGCGAGAACCAATGAGAGACTAGCTGGAGGTGTCTGGACGGGCAAATTTAACTCTCATTTCCCACCAGGAAGAGGAAATAACCAAAGGCTCAGCGTGCCGTGCCGGAACCAGATTAGGGCCTGAAGCCATCCTGCGGTGTTGCGGCCAGCTCACAAGAAAACGAGTTGAAGAAAGGAGCTCAGGGGCACTGTAATTCACAAACCTGCAGAGTTATAAATGACAACTATCGTCCAAAAATATACTGAAGTAAGGCTGCCAAGAGGACTTGAAAGCGGGGCAGAATTGCAGGAAACCGATTTCAGGAGGTAGACTGGAATTGCATTGAAAGCATAGGAAAAGAGGCAGAACGTCCACAATGATGCACTTGGCCAAAAAGGGCGTATGCGTTTTTTCCTGAATATATTCAGGAAAAAACGCATACGCCCTTTTTGGCCAACCAAGCAAGCTTGCAAAGGAAATCTGCACTACAATGAAGTCTCACTTCCCCCCGGTCAAAAGGGCCATCTGAAAAAAGTGTAAAATCCAGAAAGGCAGGACAGGCCATGGAGAACTGGGAGCCTTGTTATGCTGATGGGCGGGATGTAAATTGCCAACAGACACTCGGGAGAAGTGTATGGTGTTTCCTGAAACATCTAAAAAACAAAGCAACAGAGCCTAGGGCACTTCCACTTATGGTCCTATAGCTTAGGGAAATTAAAATCAAACAGATACAGCCACCCCAATGTTTGGGACGCCTCTGTTTACAAGAACCTCGTTTACCATACAAGTTCAATATCACAGAAAGTGAAAAATGGATAAAGAACTTGTGGTACTTACGTACAATGCAGTATCACTCAGCAGTGAAATCTATGTCATCAGGCCCGTAGCAGCACAATGAGTGGATTCAGGTACGATGATTCTAACTGAAATAAGTCACACAGAAAAAGAAACATCATAAGATATCAGTAATACACGGAATGTAAACTTGGCTACACAGGAACTGAATTACAGAACAGAACAGGGTCTCAAATTTAGAAAACCAACTTATGCTTGTTTAAGGGTAAAGGTGAGTTGGGGTTCTGCATAAAACCAGAGATTGAAATGAGCACAGATAAAGTTCCTTAAGCCAAATATGGAATAGACAAGAGCTACTCCTTGCTCAACGAATTGGACTCAACACCGCATATTAAACGCCTAAGAATGTACCTGACTCTTAAATATCTTAAAACCTATGGATTGCTATGTCTCCGAAAGAGAATCAAGCATGTGTACAGGGACATAAACGCAGCAGTGATAGGATTGGAGAGGTTCGGTGAGCAAATGAAGACCCTTTGAAGTCATATTGCATGGTACCCATTCCACGGGTTTCAACTACCCAGGTTTAAGGTATTCTTCCTTCAGCTAAAACATGCATGTGGAACCTAGAGTATGATCAACCATGTGATCGGGAGACGTGTTCAAATACGTCTCAGTTTTCGTACCCTGGTACTCGGGTGCAACATTCCAGATGCTTTACTAACACTCTCCCGACTTGGAGAGTCAGTCCCTTTAACCTCCTGTTTGGCCCAGTTTGCAATTTCTGCGGAAGATGAACAGGAATAGCGAGAACCAATGAGAGACTAGCTGGAGGTGTCTGGACGGGCAAATTTAACTCTCATTTCCCACCAGGAAGAGGAAATAACCAAAGGCTCAGTGTGCCGTGCCGGAACCAGTTTAGGGCCTGAAGCCATCCTGCGGTGTTGCGGCCAGCTCACAAGAAAACGAGTTGAAGAAAGGAGCTCAGGGGCACTGTAATTCACAAACCTGCAGAGTTATAAATGACAACTATCGTCCAAAAATATACTGAAGTAAGGCTGCCAAGAGGACTTGAAAGCGGGGCAGAATTGCAGGAAACCGATTTCAGGAGGTAGACTGGAATTGCATTGAAAGCATAGGAAAAGAGGCAGAACGTCCACAATGATGCACTTGGCCAAAAAGTGCGTATGCGTTTTTTCCTGAATATATTCAGGAAAAAACGCATACGCCCTTTTTGGCCAACCAAGCAAGCTTGCAAATGAAATCTGCACTACAATGAAGTCTCACTTCCCCCCGGTCAAAAGGGCCATCTGAAAAAAGTATAAAATCCAGAAAGGCAGGACAGGCCATGGAGAACTGGGAGCCTTGTTATGCTGATGGGCGGGATGTAAATTGCCAACAGACACTCAGGAGAAGTGTATGGTGTTTCCTGAAACATCTAAAAAACAAAGCAACAGAGCCTAGGGCACTTCCACTTATGGTCCTATAGCTTAGGGAAATTAAAATCAAAAAGATACAGCCACCCCAATGTTTGGGACGCCTCTGTTTACAAGAACCTCGTTTACCGTACAAGTTCAATATCACAGAAAGTGAAAAATGGATAAAGAACTTGTGGTACTTACGTACAATGCAGTATCACTCAGCAGTGAAATCTATGTCATCAGGCCCGTAGCAGCACAATGAGTGGATTCAGGTACGATGATTCTAACTGAAATAAGTCACACAGAAAAAGAAACATCATAAGATATCAGTAATACACGGAATGTAAACTTGGCTACACAGGAACTGAATTACAGAACAGAACAGGGTCTCAAATTTAGAAAACCAACTTATGCTTGTTTAAGGGTAAAGGTGAGTTGGGGTTCTGCATAAAACCAGAGATTGAAATGAGCACAGATAAAGTTCCTTAAGCCAAATATGGAATAGACAAGAGCTACTCCTTGCTCAACGAAATGGACTCAACACCGCATATTAAACGCCTAAGAATGTACCTGACTCTTAAGTATCTTAAAACCTATGGATTGCTATGTCTCCGAAAGAGAATCAAGCATGTGTACAGGGACATAAACGCAGCAGTGATAGGATTGGAGAGGTTCGGTGAGCAAATGAAGACCCTTTGAAGTCATATTGCATGGTACCCATTCCACGGGTTTCAACTACCCAGGTTTAAGGTATTCTTCCTTCAGCTAAAACATGCATGTGGAACCTAGAGTATGATCAACCATGTGATCGGGAGACGTGTTCAAATATGTCTCAGTTTTCGTACCCTGGTAGTCGGGTGCAACATTCCAGACGCTTTACTAACACTCTCCCGACTTGGAGAGTCAGTCCCTTTAACCTCCTGTTTGGCCCAGTTTGCAATTTCTGCGGAAGATGAACAGGAATAGCGAGAACCAATGAGAGACTAGCTGGAGGTGTCTGGACGGGCAAATTTAACTCTCATTTCCCACCAGGAAGAGGAAATAACCAAAGGCTCAGCGTGCCGTGCCGGAACCAGATTAGGGCCTGAAGCCATCCTGCGGTGTTGCGGCCAGCTCACAAGAAAACGAGTTGAAGAAAGGAGCTCAGGGGCACTGTAATTCACAAACCTGCAGAGTTATAAATGACAACGATCGTCCAAAAATATACTGAAGTAAGGCTGCCAAGAGGACTTGAAAGCGGGGCAGAATTGCAGGAAACCGATTTCAGGAGGTAGACTGCAATTGCATTGAAAGCATAGGAAAAGAGGCAGAACGTCCACAATGATGCACTTGGCCAAAAAGGGCATATGCGTTTTTTCCTGAATATATTCAGGAAAAAACGCATACGCCCTTTTTGGCCAACCAAGCAAGCTTGCAAAGGAAATCTGCACTACAATGAAGTCTCACTTCCCCCCGGTCAAAAGGGCCATCTGAAAAAAGTGTAAAATCCAGAAAGGCAGGACAGGCCATGGAGAACTGGGAGCCTTGTTATGCTGATGGGCGGGATGTCAATTGCCAACAGACACTCGGGAGAAGTGTATGGTGTTTCCTGAAACATCTAAAAAACAAAGCAACAGAGCCTAGGGCACTTCCACTTATGGTCCTATAGCTTAGGGAAATTAAAATCAAAAAGATACAGCCACCCCAATGTTTGGGACGCCTCTGTTTACAAGAACCTCGTTTACCGTACAAGTTCAATATCACAGAAAGTGAAAAATGGATAAAGAACTTGTGGTACTTACGTACAATGCAGTATCACTCAGCAGTGAAATCTATGTCATCAGGCCCGTAGCAGCACAATGAGTGGATTCAGGTACGATGATTCTAACTGAAATAAGTCACACAGAAAAAGAAACATCATAAGATATCAGTAATACACGGAATGTAAACTTGGCTACACAGGAACTGAATTACAGAACAGAACAGGGTCTCAAATTTAGAAAACCAACTTATGCTTGTTTAAGGGTAAAGGTGAGTTGGGGTTCTGCATAAAACCAGAGATTGAAATGAGCACAGATAAAGTTCCTTAAGCCAAATATGGAATAGACAAGAGCTACTCCTTGCTCAACGAAATGGACTCAACACCGCATATTAAACGCCTAAGAATGTACCTGACTCTTAAGTATCTTAAAACCTATGGATTGCTATGTCTCCGAAAGAGAATCAAGCATGTGTACAGGGACATAAACGCAGCAGTGATAGGATTGGAGAGGTTCGGTGAGCAAATGAAGACCCTTTGAAGTCATATTGCATGGTACCCATTCCACGGGTTTCAACTACCCAGGTTTAAGGTATTCTTCCTTCAGCTAAAACATGCATGTGGAACCTAGAGTATGATCAACCATGTGATCGGGAGACGTGTTCAAATATGTCTCAGTTTTCGTACCCTGGTAGTCGGGTGCAACATTCCAGACGCTTTATTAACACTCTCCCGACTTGGAGAGTCAGTCCCTTTAACCTCCTGTTTGGCCCAGTTTGCAATTTCTGCGGAAGATGAACAGGAATAGCGAGAACCAATGAGAGACTAGCTGGAGGTGTCTGGACGGGCAAATTTAACTCTCATTTCCCACCAGGAAGAGGAAATAACCAAAGGCTCAGCGTGCCGTGCCGGAACCAGATTAGGGCCTGAAGCCATCCTGCGGTGTTGCGGCCAGCTCACAAGAAAACGAGTTGAAGAAAGGAGCTCAGGGGCACTGTAATTCACAAACCTGCAGAGTTATAAATGACAACTATCGTCCAAAAATATACTGAAGTAAGGCTGCCAAGAGGACTTGAAAGTGGGGCAGAATTGCAGGAAACCGATTTCAGGAGGTAGACTGGAATTGCATTGAAAGCATAGGAAAAGAGGCAGAACGTCCACAATGATGCACTTGGCCAAAAAGGGCGTATGCGTTTTTCCCTGAATATATTCAGGAAAAAACGCATACGCCCTTTTTGGCCAACCAAGCAAGCTTGCAAAGGAAATCTGCACTACAATGAAGTCTCACTTCCCCCCGGTCAAAAGGGCCATTTGAAAAAAGTGTAAAATCCAGAAAGGCAGGACAGGCCATGGAGAACTGGGAGCCTTGTTATGCTGATGGGCGGGATGTAAGTTGCCAACAGACACTCCGGAGAAGTGTATGGTGTTTCCTGAAACATCTAAAAAACAAAACAACAGAGCCTAGGGCACTTCCACTTATGGTCCTATAGCTTAGGGAAATTAAAATCAAAAAGATACAGCCACCCCAATGTTTGGGACGCCTCTGTTTACAATAACCTCGTTTACCATACAAGTTCAATATCACAGAAAGTGAAAAATGGATAAAGAACTTGTGGTACTTACGTACAATGCAGTATCACTCAGCAGTGAAATCTATGTCATCAGGCCCGTAGCAGCACAATGAGTGGATTCAGGTACGATGATTCTAACTGAAATAAGTCACACAGAAAAAGAAACATCATAAGATATCAGTAATACACGGAATGTAAACTTGGCTACACAGGAACTGAATTACAGAACAGAACAGGGTCTCAAATTTAGAAAACCAACTTATGCTTGTTTAAGGGTAAAGGTGAGTTGGGGTTCTGCATAAAACCAGAGATTGAAATGAGCACAGATAAAGTTCCTTAAGCCAAATATGGAATAGACAAGAGCTACTCCTTGCTCAACGAATTGGACTCAACACCGCATATTAAACGCCTAAGAATGTACCTGACTCTTAAGTATCTTAAAACCTATGGATTGCTATGTCTCCGAAAGAGAATCAAGCATGTGTACAGGGACATAAACGCAGCAGTGATAGGATTGGAGAGGTTCGGTGAGCAAATGAAGACCCTTTGAAGTCATATTGCATGGTACCCATTCCACGGGTTTCAACTACCCAGGTTTAAGGTATTCTTCCTTCAGCTAAAACATGCATGTGGAACCTAGAGTATGATCAACCATGTGATCGGGAGACGTGTTCAAATATGTCTCAGTTTTCGTACCCTGGTACTCGGGTGCAACATTCCAGATGCTTTACTAACACTCTCCCGACTTGGAGAGTCAGTCCCTTTAACCTCCTGTTTGGCCCAGTTTGCAATTTCTGCGGAAGATGAACAGGAATAGCGAGAACCAATGAGAGACTAGCTGGAGGTGTCTGGACGGGCAAATTTAACTCTCATTTCCCACCAGGAAGAGGAAATACCCAAAGGCTCAGTGTGCCGTGCCAGAACCAGATTAGGGCCTGAAGCCATCCTGCGGTGTTGCGGCCAGCTCACAAGAAAACGAGTTGAAGAAAGGAGCTCAGGGGCACTGTAATTCACAAACCTGCAGAGTTATAAATGACAACTATCGTCCAAAAATATACTGAAGTAAGGCTGCCAAGAGGACTTGAAAGCGGGGCAGAATTGCAGGAAACCGATTTCAGGAGGTAGACTGGAATTGCATTGACAGCATAAGAAAAGAGGCAGAACGTCCACAATGATGCACTTGGCCAAAAAGGGCGTATGCGTTTTTTCCTGAATATATTCAGGAAAAAACGCATACGCCCTTTTTGGCCAACCAAGCAAGCTTGCAAAGGAAATCTGCACTACAATGAAGTCTCACTTCCCCCCGGTCAAAAGGGCCATCTGAAAAAAGTATAAAATCCAGAAAGGCAGGACAGGCCATGGAGAACTGGGAGCCTTGTTATGCTGATGGGCGGGATGTAAATTGCCAACAGACACTCAGGAGAAGTGTATGGTGTTTCCTGAAACATCTAAAAAACAAAGCAACAGAGCCTAGGGCACTTCCACTTATGGTCCTATAGCTTAGGGAAATTAAAATCAAAAAGACACAGCCACCCCAATGTTTGGGACGCCTCTGTTTACAAGAACCTCGTTTACCGTACAAGTTCAATATCACAGAAAGTGAAAAATGGATAAAGAACTTGTGGTACTTACGTACAATGCAGTATCACTCAGCAGTGAAATCTATGTCATCAGGCCCGTAGCAGCACAATGAGTGGATTCAGGTACGATGATTCTAACTGAAATAAGTCACACAGAAAAAGAAACATCATAAGATATCAGTAATACACGGAATGTAAACTTGGCTACACAGGAACTGAATTACAGAACAGAACAGGGTCTCAAATTTAGAAAACCAACTTATGCTTGTTTAAGGGTAAAGGTGAGTTGGGGTTCTGCATAAAACCAGAGATTGAAATGAGCACAGATAAAGTTCCTTAAGCCAAATATGGAATAGACAAGAGCTACTCCTTGCTCAACGAAATGGACTCAACACCGCATATTAAACGCCTAAGAATGTACCTGACTCTTAAGTATCTTAAAACCTATGGATTGCTATGTCTCCGAAAGAGAATCAAGCATGTGTACAGGGACATAAACGCAGCAGTGATAGGATTGGAGAGGTTCGGTGAGCAAATGAAGACCCTTTGAAGTCATATTGCATGGTACCCATTCCACGGGTTTCAACTACCCAGGTTTAAGGTATTCTTCCTTCAGCTAAAACATGCATGTGGAACCTAGAGTATGATCAACCATGTGATCGGGAGACGTGTTCAAATATGTCTCAGTTTTCGTACCCTGGTAGTCGGGTGCAACATTCCAGACGCTTTACTAACACTCTCCCGACTTGGAGAGTCAGTCCCTTTAACCTCCTGTTTGGCCCAGTTTGCAATTTCTGCGGAAGATGAACAGGAATAGCGAGAACCAATGAGAGACTAGCTGGAGGTGTCTGGACGGGCAAATTTAACTCTCATTTCCCACCAGGAAGAGGAAATAACCAAAGGCTCAGCGTGCCGTGCCGGAACCAGATTAGGGCCTGAAGCCATCCTGCGGTGTTGCGGCCAGCTCACAAGAAAACGAGTTGAAGAAAGGAGCTCAGGGGCACTGTAATTCACAAACCTGCAGAGTTATAAATGACAACGATCGTCCAAAAATATACTGAAGTAAGGGTGCCAAGAGGACTTGAAAGCGGGGCAGAATTGCAGGAAACCGATTTCAGGAGGTAGACTGCAATTGCATTGAAAGCATAGGAAAAGAGGCAGAACGTCCACAATGATGCACTTGGCCAAAAAGGGCGTATGCGTTTTTTCCTGAATATATTCAGGAAAAAACGCATACGCCCTTTTTGGCCAACCAAGCAAGCTTGCAAAGGAAATCTGCACTACAATGAAGTCTCACTTCCCCCCGGTCAAAAGGGCCATCTGAAAAAAGTGTAAAATCCAGAAAGGCAGGACAGGCCATGGAGAACTGGGAGCCTTGTTATGCTGATGGGCGGGATGTCAATTGCCAACAGACACTCGGGAGAAGTGTATGGTGTTTCCTGAAACATCTAAAAAACAAAGCAACAGAGCCTAGGGCACTTCCACTTATGGTCCTATAGCTTAGGGAAATTAAAATCAAAAAGATACAGCCACCCCAATGTTTGGGACGCCTCTGTTTACAAGAACCTCGTTTACCGTACAAGTTCAATATCACAGAAAGTGAAAAATGGATAAAGAACTTGTGGTACTTACGTACAATGCAGTATCACTCAGCAGTGAAATCTATGTCATCAGGCCCGTAGCAGCATAATGAGTGGATTCAGGTACGATGATTCTAACTGAAATAAGTCACACAGAAAAAGAAACATCATAAGATATCAGTAATACACGGAATGTAAACTTGGCTACACAGGAACTGAATTACAGAACAGAACAGGGTCTCAAATTTAGAAAACCAACTTATGCTTGTTTAAGGGTAAAGGTGAGTTGGGGTGCTGCATAAAACCAGAGATTGAAATGAGCACAGATAAAGTTCCTTAAGCCAAATATGGAATAGACAAGAGCTACTCCTTGCTCAACGAAATGGACTCAACACCGCATATTAAACGCCTAAGAATGTACCTGACTCTTAAGTATCTTAAAACCTATGGATTGCTATGTCTCCGAAAGAGAATCAAGCATGTGTACAGGGACATAAACGCAGCAGTGATAGGATTGGAGAGGTTCGGTGAGCAAATGAAGACCCTTTGAAGTCATATTGCATGGTACCCATTCCACGGGTTTCAACTACCCAGGTTTAAGGTATTCTTCCTTCAGCTAAAACATGCATGTGGAACCTAGAGTATGATCAACCATGTGATCGGGAGACGTGTTCAAATATGTCTCAGTTTTCGTACCCTGGTACTCGGGTGCAACATTCCAGACGCTTTACTAACACTCTCCCGACTTGGAGAGTCAGTCCCTTTAACCTCCTGTTTGGCCCAGTTTGCAATTTCTGCGGAAGATGAACAGGAATAGCGAGAACCAATGAGAGACTAGCTGGAGGTGTCTGGACGGGCAAATTTAACTCTCATTTCCCACCAGGAAGAGGAAATAACCAAAGGCTCAGCGTGCCGTGCCGGAACCAGATTAGGGCCTGAAGCCGTCCTGCGGTGTTGCGGCCAGCTCACAAGAAAACGAGTTGAAGAAAGGAGCTCAGGGGCACTGTAATTCACAAACCTGCAGAGTTATAAATGACAACTATCGTCCAAAAATATACTGAAGTAAGGCTGCCAAGAGGACTTGAAAGCGGGGCAGAGTTGCAGGAAACCGATTTCAGGAGGTAGACTGCAATTGCATTGAAAGCATAGGAAAAGAGGCAGAACGTCCACAATGATGCACTTGGCCAAAAAGGGCGTATGCGTTTTTTCCTGAATATATTCAGGAAAAAACGCATATGCCCTTTTTGGCCAACCAAGCAAGCTTGCAAAGGAAATCTGCACTACAATGAAGTCTCACTTCCCCCCGGTCAAAAGGGCCATCTGAAAAAAGTATAAAATCCAGAAAGGCAGGACAGGCCATGGAGAACTGGGAGCCTTGTTATGCTGATGGGCGGGATGTAAATTGCCAACAGACACTCGGGAGAAGTGTATGGTGTTTCCTGAAACATCTAAAAAACAAAGCAACAGAGCCTAGGCCACTTCCACTTATGGTCCTATAGCTTAGGGAAATTAAAATCAAAAAGATACAGCCACCCCAATGTTTGGGACGCCTCTGTTTACAAGAACCTCGTTTACCGTACAAGTTCAATATCACAGAAAGTGAAAAATGGATAAAGAACTTGTGGTACTTACGTACAATGCAGTATCACTCAGCAGTGAAATCTATGTCATCAGGCCCGTAGCAGCACAATGAGTGGATTCAGGTACGATGATTCTAACTGAAATAAGTCACACAGAAAAAGAAACATCATAAGTTATCAGTAATACACGGAATGTAAACTTGGCTACACAGGAACTGAATTACAGAAGAGAACAGGGTCTCAAATTTAGAAAATCAACTTATGATTGTTTAAGGGTAAAGGTGAGTTGGGGTGCTGCATAAAACCAGAGATTGAAATGAGCACAGATAAAGTTCCTTAAGCCAAATATGGAATAGACAAGAGCTACTCCTTGCTCAACGAAATGGACTCAACACCGCATATTAAACGCCTAAGAATGTACCTGACTCTTAAGTATCTTAAAACCTATGGATTGCTATGTCTCCGAAAGAGAATCAAGCATGTGTACAGGGACATAAACGCAGCAGTGATAGGATTGGAGAGGTTCGGTGAGCAAATGAAGACCCTTTGAAGTCATATTGCATGGTACCCATTCCACGGGTTTCAACTACCCAGGTTTAAGGTATTCTTCCTTCAGCTAAAACATGCATGTGGAACCTAGAGTATGATCAACCATGTGATCGGGAGACGTGTTCAAATATGTCTCAGTTTTCGTACCCTGGTACTCGGGTGCAACATTCCAGACGCTTTACTAAAACTCTCCCGACTTGGAGAGTCAGTCCCTTTAACCTCCTGTTTGGCCCAGTTTGCAATTTCTGCGGAAGATGAACAGGAATAGCGAGAACCAATGAGAGACTAGCTGGAGGTGTCTGGACGGGCAAATTTAACTCTCATTTCCCACCAGGAAGAGGAAATAACCAAAGGCTCAGCGTGCCGTGCCGGAACCAGATTAGGGCCTGAAGCCATCCTGCGGTGTTGCGGCCAGCTCACAAGAAAACGAGTTGAAGAAAGGAGCTCAGGGGCACTGTAATTCACAAACCTGCAGAGTTATAAATGACAACTATCGTCCAAAAATATACTGAAGTAAGGCTGCCAAGAGGACTTGAAAGTGGGGCAGAATTGCAGGAAACCGATTTCAGGAGGTAGACTGGAATGGCATTGAAAGCATAGGAAAAGAGGCAGAACGTCCACAATGATGCACTTGGCCAAAAAGGGCGTATGCGTTTTTTCCTGAATATATTCAGGAAAAAACGCATACGCCCTTTTTGGCCAACCAAGCAAGCTTGCAAAGGAAATCTGCACTACAATGAAGTCTCACTTCCCCCCGGTCAAAAGGGCCATCTGAAAAAAGTGTAAAATCCAGAAAGGCAGGACAGGCCATGGAGAACTGGGAGCCTTGTTATGCTGATGGGCGGGATGTAAATTGCCAACAGACACTCCGGAGAAGTGTATGGTGTTTCCTGAAACATCTAAAAAACAAAGCAACAGAGCCTAGGGCACTTCCACTTATGGTCCTATAGCTTAGGGAAATTAAAATCAAAAAGATACAGCCACCCCAATGTTTGGGACGCCTCTGTTTACAAGAACCTCGTTTACCGTACAAGTTCAATATCACAGAAAGTGAAAAATGGATAAAGAACTTGTGGTACTTACGTACAATGCAGTATCACTCAGCAGTGAAATCTATGTCATCAGGCCCGTAGCAGCACAATGAGTGGATTCAGGTACGATGATTCTAACTGAAATAAGTCACACAGAAAAAGAAACATCATAAGATATCAGTAATACACGGAATGTAAACTTGGCTACACAGGAACTGAATTACAGAAGAGAACAGGGTCTCAAATTTAGAAAACCAACTTATGCTTGTTTAAGGGTAAAGGTGAGTTGGGGTGCTGCATAAAACCAGAGATTGAAATGAGCACAGATAAAGTTCCTTAAGCCAAATATGGAATAGACAAGAGCTACTCCTTGCTCAACGAAATGGACTCAACACCGCATATTAAACGCCTAAGAATGTACCTGACTCTTAAGTATCTTAAAACCTATGGATTGCTATGTCTCCGAAAGAGAATCAAGCATGTGTACAGGGACATAAACGCAGCAGTGATAGGATTGGAGAGGTTCGGTGAGCAAATGAAGACCCTTTGAAGTCATATTGCATGGTACCCATTCCACGGGTTTCAACTACCCAGGTTTAAGGTATTCTTCCTTCAGCTAAAACATGCATGTGGAACCTAGAGTATGATCAACCATGTGATCGGGAGACGTGTTCAAATATGTCTCAGTTTTCGTACCCTGGTACTCGGGTGCAACATTCCAGACGCTTTACTAACACTCTCCCGACTTGGAGAGTCAGTCCCTTTAACCTCCTGTTTGGCCCAGTTTGCAATTTCTGCGGAAGATGAACAGGAATAGCGAGAACCAATGAGAGACTAGCTGGAGGTGTCTGGACGGGCAAATTTAACTCTCATTTCCCACCAGGAAGAGGAAATAACCAAAGGCTCAGCGTGCCGTGCCGGAACCAGATTAGGGCCTGAAGCCGTCCTGCGGTGTTGCGGCCAGCTCACAAGAAAACGAGTTGAAGAAAGGAGCTCAGGGGCACTGTAATTCACAAACCTGCAGAGTTATAAATGACAACTATCGTCCAAAAATATACTGAAGTAAGGCTGCCAAGAGGACTTGAAAGCGGGGCAGAGTTGCAGGAAACCGATTTCAGGAGGTAGACTGCAATTGCATTGAAAGCATAGGAAAAGAGGCAGAACGTCCACAATGATGCACTTGGCCAAAAAGGGCGTATGCGTTTTTTCCTGAATATATTCAGGAAAAAACGCATACGCCCTTTTTGGCCAACCAAGCAAGCTTGCAAAGGAAATCTGCACTACAATGAAGTCTCACTTCCCCCCGGTCAAAAGGGCCATCTGAAAAAAGTATAAAATCCAGAAAGGCAGGACAGGCCATGGAGAACTGGGAGCCTTGTTATGCTGATGGGCGGGATGTAAATTGCCAACAGACACTCGGGAGAAGTGTATGGTGTTTCCTGAAACATCTAAAAAACAAAGCAACAGAGCCTAGGCCACTTCCACTTATGGTCCTATAGCTTAGGGAAATTAAAATCAAAAAGATACAGCCACCCCAATGTTTGGGACGCCTCTGTTTACAAGAACCTCGTTTACCGTACAAGTTCAATATCACAGAAAGTGAAAAATGGATAAAGAACTTGTGGTACTTACGTACAATGCAGTATCACTCAGCAGTGAAATCTATGTCATCAGGCCCGTAGCAGCACAATGAGTGGATTCAGGTACGATGATTCTAACTGAAATAAGTCACACAGAAAAAGAAACATCATAAGTTATCAGTAATACACGGAATGTAAACTTGGCTACACAGGAACTGAATTACAGAAGAGAACAGGGTCTCAAATTTAGAAAATCAACTTATGATTGTTTAAGGGTAAAGGTGAGTTGGGGTGCTGCATAAAACCAGAGATTGAAATGAGCACAGATAAAGTTCCTTAAGCCAAATATGGAATAGACAAGAGCTACTCCTTGCTCAACGAAATGGACTCAACACCGCATATTAAACGCCTAAGAATGTACCTGACTCTTAAGTATCTTAAAACCTATGGATTGCTATGTCTCCGAAAGAGAATCAAGCATGTGTACAGGGACATAAACGCAGCAGTGATAGGATTGGAGAGGTTCGGTGAGCAAATGAAGACCCTTTGAAGTCATATTGCATGGTACCCATTCCACGGGTTTCAACTACCCAGGTTTAAGGTATTCTTCCTTCAGCTAAAACATGCATGTGGAACCTAGAGTATGATCAACCATGTGATCGGGAGACGTGTTCAAATATGTCTCAGTTTTCGTACCCTGGTACTCGGGTGCAACATTCCAGACGCTTTACTAAAACTCTCCCGACTTGGAGAGTCAGTCCCTTTAACCTCCTGTTTGGCCCAGTTTGCAATTTCTGCGGAAGATGAACAGGAATAGCGAGAACCAATGAGAGACTAGCTGGAGGTGTCTGGACGGGCAAATTTAACTCTCATTTCCCACCAGGAAGAGGAAATAACCAAAGGCTCAGCGTGCCGTGCCGGAACCAGATTAGGGCCTGAAGCCATCCTGCGGTGTTGCGGCCAGCTCACAAGAAAACGAGTTGAAGAAAGGAGCTCAGGGGCACTGTAATTCACAAACCTGCAGAGTTATAAATGACAACTATCGTCCAAAAATATACTGAAGTAAGGCTGCCAAGAGGACTTGAAAGTGGGGCAGAATTGCAGGAAACCGATTTCAGGAGGTAGACTGGAATGGCATTGAAAGCATAGGAAAAGAGGCAGAACGTCCACAATGATGCACTTGGCCAAAAAGGGCGTATGCGTTTTTTCCTGAATATATTCAGGAAAAAACGCATACGCCCTTTTTGGCCAACCAAGCAAGCTTGCAAAGGAAATCTGCACTACAATGAAGTCTCACTTCCCCCCGGTCAAAAGGGCCATCTGAAAAAAGTGTAAAATCCAGAAAGGCAGGACAGGCCATGGAGAACTGGGAGCCTTGTTATGCTGATGGGCGGGATGTAAATTGCCAACAGACACTCCGGAGAAGTGTATGGTGTTTCCTGAAACATCTAAAAAACAAAGCAACAGAGCCTAGGGCACTTCCACTTATGGTCCTATAGCTTAGGGAAATTAAAATCAAAAAGATACAGCCACCCCAATGTTTGGGACGCCTCTGTTTACAAGAACCTCGTTTACCGTACAAGTTCAATATCACAGAAAGTGAAAAATGGATAAAGAACTTGTGGTACTTACGTACAATGCAGTATCACTCAGCAGTGAAATCTATGTCATCAGGCCCGTAGCAGCACAATGAGTGGATTCAGGTACGATGATTCTAACTGAAATAAGTCACACAGAAAAAGAAACATCATAAGATATCAGTAATACACGGAATGTAAACTTGGCTACACAGGAACTGAATTACAGAAGAGAACAGGGTCTCAAATTTAGAAAACCAACTTATGCTTGTTTAAGGGTAAAGGTGAGTTGGGGTGCTGCATAAAACCAGAGATTGAAATGAGCACAGATAAAGTTCCTTAAGCCAAATATGGAATAGACAAGAGCTACTCCTTGCTCAACGAAATGGACTCAACACCGCATATTAAACGCCTAAGAATGTACCTGACTCTTAAGTATCTTAAAACCTATGGATTGCTATGTCTCCGAAAGAGAATCAAGCATGTGTACAGGGACATAAACGCAGCAGTGATAGGATTGGAGAGGTTCGGTGAGCAAATGAAGACCCTTTGAAGTCATATTGCATGGTACCCATTCCACGGGTTTCAACTACCCAGGTTTAAGGTATTCTTCCTTCAGCTAAAACATGCATGTGGAACCTAGAGTATGATCAACCATGTGATCGGGAGACGTGTTCAAATATGTCTCAGTTTTCGTACCCTGGTAGTCGGGTGCAACATTCCAGACGCTTTACTAACACTCTCCCGACTTGGAGAGTCAGTCCCTTTAACCTCCTGTTTGGCCCAGTTTGCAATTTCTGCGGAAGATGAACAGGAATAGCGAGAACCAATGAGAGACTAGCTGGAGGTGTCTGGACGGGCAAATTTAACTCTCATTTCCCACCAGGAAGAGGAAATAACCAAAGGCTCAGCGTGCCGTGCCGGAACCAGATTAGGGCCTGAAGCCATCCTGCGGTGTTGCGGCCAGCTCACAAGAAAACGAGTTGAAGAAAGGAGCTCAGGGGCACTGTAATTCACAAACCTGCAGAGTTATAAATGACAACGATCGTCCAAAAATATACTGAAGTAAGGGTGCCAAGAGGACTTGAAAGCGGGGCAGAATTGCAGGAAACCGATTTCAGGAGGTAGACTGCAATTGCATTGAAAGCATAGGAAAAGAGGCAGAACGTCCACAATGATGCACTTGGCCAAAAAGGGCGTATGCGTTTTTTCCTGAATATATTCAGGAAAAAACGCATACGCCCTTTTTGGCCAACCAAGCAAGCTTGCAAAGGAAATCTGCACTACAATGAAGTCTCACTTCCCCCCGGTCAAAAGGGCCATCTGAAAAAAGTGTAAAATCCAGAAAGGCAGGACAGGCCATGGAGAACTGGGAGCCTTGTTATGCTGATGGGCGGGATGTCAATTGCCAACAGACACTCGGGAGAAGTGTATGGTGTTTCCTGAAACATCTAAAAAACAAAGCAACAGAGCCTAGGGCACTTCCACTTATGGTCCTATAGCTTAGGGAAATTAAAATCAAAAAGATACAGCCACCCCAATGTTTGGGACGCCTCTGTTTACAAGAACCTCGTTTACCGTACAAGTTCAATATCACAGAAAGTGAAAAATGGATAAAGAACTTGTGGTACTTACGTACAATGCAGTATCACTCAGCAGTGAAATCTATGTCATCAGGCCCGTAGCAGCACAATGAGTGGATTCAGGTACGATGATTCTAACTGAAATAAGTCACACAGAAAAAGAAACATCATAAGATATCAGTAATACACGGAATGTAAACTTGGCTACACAGGAACTGAATTACAGAACAGAACAGGGTCTCAAATTTAGAAAACCAACTTATGCTTGTTTAAGGGTAAAGGTGAGTTGGGGTGCTGCATAAAACCAGAGATTGAAATGAGCACAGATAAAGTTCCTTAAGCCAAATATGGAATAGACAAGAGCTACTCCTTGCTCAACGAAATGGACTCAACACCGCATATTAAACGCCTAAGAATGTACCTGACTCTTAAGTATCTTAAAACCTATGGATTGCTATGTCTCCGAAAGAGAATCAAGCATGTGTACAGGGACATAAACGCAGCAGTGATAGGATTGGAGAGGTTCGGTGAGCAAATGAAGACCCTTTGAAGTCATATTGCATGGTACCCATTCCACGGGTTTCAACTACCCAGGTTTAAGGTATTCTTCCTTCAGCTAAAACATGCATGTGGAACCTAGAGTATGATCAACCATGTGATCGGGAGACGTGTTCAAATATGTCTCAGTTTTCGTACCCTGGTACTCGGGTGCAACATTCCAGACGCTTTACTAACACTCTCCCGACTTGGAGAGTCAGTCCCTTTAACCTCCTGTTTGGCCCAGTTTGCAATTTCTGCGGAAGATGAACAGGAATAGCGAGAACCAATGAGAGACTAGCTGGAGGTGTCTGGACGGGCAAATTTAACTCTCATTTCCCACCAGGAAGAGGAAATAACCAAAGGCTCAGCGTGCCGTGCCGGAACCAGATTAGGGCCTGAAGCCATCCTGCGGTGTTGCGGCCAGCTCACAAGAAAACGAGTTGAAGAAAGGAGCTCAGGGGCACTGTAATTCACAAACCTGCAGAGTTATAAATGACAACGATCGTCCAAAAATATACTGAAGTAAGGCTGCCAAGAGGACTTGAAAGCGGGGCAGAGTTGCAGGAAACCGATTTCAGGAGGTAGACTGCAATTGCATTGAAAGCATAGGAAAAGAGGCAGAACGTCCACAATGATGCACTTGGCCAAAAAGGGCGTATGCGTTTTTTCCTGAATATATTCAGGAAAAAACGCATACGCCCTTTTTGGCCAACCAAGCAAGCTTGCAAAGGAAATCTGCACTACAATGAAGTCTCACTTCCCCCCGGTCAAAAGGGCCATCTGAAAAAAGTGTAAAATCCAGAAAGGCAGGACAGGCCATGGAGAACTGGGAGCCTTGTTATGCTGATGGGCGGGATGTCAATTGCCAACAGACACTCGGGAGAAGTGTATGGTGTTTCCTGAAACATCTAAAAAACAAAGCAACAGAGCCTAGGGCACTTCCACTTATGGTCCTATAGCTTAGGGAAATTAAAATCAAAAAGATACAGCCACCCCAATGTTTGGGACGCCTCTGTTTACAAGAACCTCGTTTACCGTACAAGTTCAATATCACAGAAAGTGAAAAATGGATAAAGAACTTGTGGTACTTACGTACAATGCAGTATCACTCAGCAGTGAAATCTATGTCATCAGGCCCGTAGCAGCATAATGAGTGGATTCAGGTACGATGATTCTAACTGAAATAAGTCACACAGAAAAAGAAACATCATAAGATATCAGTAATACATGGAATGTAAACTTGGCTACACAGGAACTGAATTACAGAACAGAACAGGGTCTCAAATTTAGAAAACCAACTTATGCTTGTTTAAGGGTAAAGGTGAGTTGGGGTGCTGCATAAAACCAGAGATTGAAATGAGCACAGATAAAGTTCCTTAAGCCAAATATGGAATAGACAAGAGCTACTCCTTGCTCAACGAAATGGACTCAACACCGCATATTAAACGCCTAAGAATGTACCTGACTCTTAAGTATCTTAAAACCTATGGATTGCTATGTCTCCGAAAGAGAATCAAGCATGTGTACAGGGACATAAACGCAGCAGTGATAGGATTGGAGAGGTTCGGTGAGCAAATGAAGACCCTTTGAAGTCATATTGCATGGTACCCATTCCACGGGTTTCAACTACCCAGGTTTAAGGTATTCTTCCTTCAGCTAAAACATGCATGTGGAACCTAGAGTATGATCAACCATGTGATCGGGAGACGTGTTCAAATATGTCTCAGTTTTCGTACCCTGGTACTCGGGTGCAACATTCCAGACGCTTTACTAACACTCTCCCGACTTGGAGAGTCAGTCCCTTTAACCTCCTGTTTGCCCCAGTTTGCAATTTCTGCGGAAGATGAACAGGAATAGCGAGAACCAATGAGAGACTAGCTGGAGGTGTCTGGACGGGCAAATTTAACTCTCATTTCCCACCAGGAAGAGGAAATAACCAAAGGCTCAGCGTGCCGTGCCGGAACCAGATTACGGCCTGAAGCCGTCCTGCGGTGTTGCGGCCAGCTCACAAGAAAACGAGTTGAAGAAAGGAGCTCAGGGGCACTGTAATTCACAAACCTGCAGAGTTATAAATGACAACTATCGTCCAAAAATATACTGAAGTAAGGCTGCCAAGAGGACTTGAAAGCGGGGCAGAGTTGCAGGAAACCGATTTCAGGAGGTAGACTGCAATTGCATTGAAAGCATAGGAAAAGAGGCAGAACGTCCACAATGATGCACTTGGCCAAAAAGGGCGTATGCGTTTTTTCCTGAATATATTCAGGAAAAAACGCATACGCCCTTTTTGGCCAACCAAGCAAGCTTGCAAAGGAAATCTGCACTACAATGAAGTCTCACTTCCCCCCGGTCAAAAGGGCCATCTGAAAAAAGTGTAAAATCCAGAAAGGCAGGACAGGCCATGGAGAACTGGGAGCCTTGTTATGCTGATGGGCGGGATGTAAATTGCCAACAGACACTCCGGAGAAGTGTATGGTGTTTCCTGAAACATCTAAAAAACAAAGCAACAGAGCCTAGGGCACTTCCACTTATGGTCCTATAGCTTAGGGAAATTAAAATCAAAAAGATACAGCCACCCCAATGTTTGGGACGCCTCTGTTTACAAGAACCTCGTTTACCGTACAAGTTCAATATCACAGAAAGTGAAAAATGGATAAAGAACTTGTGGTACTTACGTACAATGCAGTATCACTCAGCAGTGAAATCTATGTCATCAGGCCCGTAGCAGCACAATGAGTGGATTCAGGTACGATGATTCTAACTGAAATAAGTCACACAGAAAAAGAAACATCATAAGATATCAGTAATACACGGAATGTAAACTTGGCTACACAGGAACTGAATTACAGAAGAGAACAGGGTCTCAAATTTAGAAAACCAACTTATGCTTGTTTAAGGGTAAAGGTGAGTTGGGGTGCTGCATAAAACCAGAGATTGAAATGAGCACAGATAAAGTTCCTTAAGCCAAATATGGAATAGACAAGAGCTACTCCTTGCTCAACGAAATGGACTCAACACCGCATATTAAACGCCTAAGAATGTACCTGACTCTTAAGTATCTTAAAACCTATGGATTGCTATGTCTCCGAAAGAGAATCAAGCATGTGTACAGGGACATAAACGCAGCAGTGATAGGATTGGAGAGGTTCGGTGAGCAAATGAAGACCCTTTGAAGTCATATTGCATGGTACCCATTCCACGGGTTTCAACTACCCAGGTTTAAGGTATTCTTCCTTCAGCTAAAACATGCATGTGGAACCTAGAGTATGATCAACCATGTGATCGGGAGACGTGTTCAAATATGTCTCAGTTTTCGTACCCTGGTACTCGGGTGCAACATTCCAGACGCTTTACTAACACTCTCCCGACTTGGAGAGTCAGTCCCTTTAACCTCCTGTTTGGCCCAGTTTGCAATTTCTGCGGAAGATGAACAGGAATAGCGAGAACCAATGAGAGACTAGCTGGAGGTGTCTGGACGGGCAAATTTAACTCTCATTTCCCACCAGGAAGAGGAAATAACCAAAGGCTCAGCGTGCCGTGCCGGAACCAGATTAGGGCCTGAAGCCGTCCTGCGGTGTTGCGGCCAGCTCACAAGAAAACGAGTTGAAGAAAGGAGCTCAGGGGCACTGTAATTCACAAACCTGCAGAGTTATAAATGACAACTATCGTCCAAAAATATACTGAAGTAAGGCTGCCAAGAGGACTTGAAAGCGGGGCAGAGTTGCAGGAAACCGATTTCAGGAGGTAGACTGCAATTGCATTGAAAGCATAGGAAAAGAGGCAGAACGTCCACAATGATGCACTTGGCCAAAAAGGGCGTATGCGTTTTTTCCTGAATATATTCAGGAAAAAACGCATACGCCCTTTTTGGCCAACCAAGCAAGCTTGCAAAGGAAATCTGCACTACAATGAAGTCTCACTTCCCCCCGGTCAAAAGGGCCATCTGAAAAAAGTATAAAATCCAGAAAGGCAGGACAGGCCATGGAGAACTGGGAGCCTTGTTATGCTGATGGGCGGGATGTAAATTGCCAACAGACACTCGGGAGAAGTGTATGGTGTTTCCTGAAACATCTAAAAAACAAAGCAACAGAGCCTAGGCCACTTCCACTTATGGTCCTATAGCTTAGGGAAATTAAAATCAAAAAGATACAGCCACCCCAATGTTTGGGACGCCTCTGTTTACAAGAACCTCGTTTACCGTACAAGTTCAATATCACAGAAAGTGAAAAATGGATAAAGAACTTGTGGTACTTACGTACAATGCAGTATCACTCAGCAGTGAAATCTATGTCATCAGGCCCGTAGCAGCACAATGAGTGGAT
The DNA here is from genome assembly GCF_963455315.2 of Globicephala melas. Lineage (NCBI taxonomy): Eukaryota > Metazoa > Chordata > Mammalia > Artiodactyla > Delphinidae > Globicephala > Globicephala melas. The sequence goes on along the minus strand of NW_027207297.1, from coordinate 351,393 downwards.
TCAGGTACGATGATTCTAACTGAAATAAGTCACACAGAAAAAGAAACATCATAAGTTATCAGTAATACACGGAATGTAAACTTGGCTACACAGGAACTGAATTACAGAAGAGAACAGGGTCTCAAATTTAGAAAATCAACTTATGATTGTTTAAGGGTAAAGGTGAGTTGGGGTGCTGCATAAAACCAGAGATTGAAATGAGCACAGATAAAGTTCCTTAAGCCAAATATGGAATAGACAAGAGCTACTCCTTGCTCAACGAAATGGACTCAACACCGCATATTAAACGCCTAAGAATGTACCTGACTCTTAAGTATCTTAAAACCTATGGATTGCTATGTCTCCGAAAGAGAATCAAGCATGTGTACAGGGACATAAACGCAGCAGTGATAGGATTGGAGAGGTTCGGTGAGCAAATGAAGACCCTTTGAAGTCATATTGCATGGTACCCATTCCACGGGTTTCAACTACCCAGGTTTAAGGTATTCTTCCTTCAGCTAAAACATGCATGTGGAACCTAGAGTATGATCAACCATGTGATCGGGAGACGTGTTCAAATATGTCTCAGTTTTCGTACCCTGGTACTCGGGTGCAACATTCCAGACGCTTTACTAAAACTCTCCCGACTTGGAGAGTCAGTCCCTTTAACCTCCTGTTTGGCCCAGTTTGCAATTTCTGCGGAAGATGAACAGGAATAGCGAGAACCAATGAGAGACTAGCTGGAGGTGTCTGGACGGGCAAATTTAACTCTCATTTCCCACCAGGAAGAGGAAATAACCAAAGGCTCAGCGTGCCGTGCCGGAACCAGATTAGGGCCTGAAGCCATCCTGCGGTGTTGCGGCCAGCTCACAAGAAAACGAGTTGAAGAAAGGAGCTCAGGGGCACTGTAATTCACAAACCTGCAGAGTTATAAATGACAACTATCGTCCAAAAATATACTGAAGTAAGGCTGCCAAGAGGACTTGAAAGTGGGGCAGAATTGCAGGAAACCGATTTCAGGAGGTAGACTGGAATGGCATTGAAAGCATAGGAAAAGAGGCAGAACGTCCACAATGATGCACTTGGCCAAAAAGGGCGTATGCGTTTTTTCCTGAATATATTCAGGAAAAAACGCATACGCCCTTTTTGGCCAACCAAGCAAGCTTGCAAAGGAAATCTGCACTACAATGAAGTCTCACTTCCCCCCGGTCAAAAGGGCCATTTGAAAAAAGTGTAAAATCCAGAAAGGCAGGACAGGCCATGGAGAACTGGGAGCCTTGTTATGCTGATGGGCGGGATGTAAGTTGCCAACAGACACTCCGGAGAAGTGTATGGTGTTTCCTGAAACATCTAAAAAACAAAACAACAGAGCCTAGGGCACTTCCACTTATGGTCCTATAGCTTAGGGAAATTAAAATCAAAAAGATACAGCCACCCCAATGTTTGGGACGCCTCTGTTTACAAGAACCTCGTTTACCGTACAAGTTCAATATCACAGAAAGTGAAAAATGGATAAAGAACTTGTGGTACTTACGTACAATGCAGTATCACTCAGCAGTGAAATCTATGTCATCAGGCCCGTAGCAGCACAATGAGTGGATTCAGGTACGATGATTCTAACTGAAATAAGTCACACAGAAAAAGAAACATCATAAGATATCAGTAATACACGGAATGTAAACTTGGCTACACAGGAACTGAATTACAGAACAGAACAGGGTCTCAAATTTAGAAAACCAACTTATGCTTGTTTAAGGGTAAAGGTGAGTTGGGGTTCTGCATAAAACCAGAGATTGAAATGAGCACAGATAAAGTTCCTTAAGCCAAATATGGAATAGACAAGAGCTACTCCTTGCTCAACGAAATGGACTCAACACCGCATATTAAACGCCTAAGAATGTACCTGACTCTTAAGTATCTTAAAACCTATGGATTGCTATGTCTCCGAAAGAGAATCAAGCATGTGTACAGGGACATAAACGCAGCAGTGATAGGATTGGAGAGGTTCGGTGAGCAAATGAAGACCCTTTGAAGTCATATTGCATGGTACCCATTCCACGGGTTTCAACTACCCAGGTTTAAGGTATTCTTCCTTCAGCTAAAACATGCATGTGGAACCTAGAGTATGATCAACCATGTGATCGGGAGACGTGTTCAAATATGTCTCAGTTTTCGTACCCTGGTACTCGGGTGCAACATTCCAGACGCTTTACTAACACTCTCCCGACTTGGAGAGTCAGTCCCTTTAACCTCCTGTTTGGCCCAGTTTGCAATTTCTGCGGAAGATGAACAGGAATAGCGAGAACCAATGAGAGACTAGCTGGAGGTGTCTGGACGGGCAAATTTAACTCTCATTTCCCACCAGGAAGAGGAAATAACCAAAGGCTCAGCGTGCCGTGCCGGAACCAGATTAGGGCCTGAAGCCATCCTGCGGTGTTGCGGCCAGCTCACAAGAAAACGAGTTGAAGAAAGGAGCTCAGGGGCACTGTAATTCACAAACCTGCAGAGTTATAAATGACAACGATCGTCCAAAAATATACTGAAGTAAGGGTGCCAAGAGGACTTGAAACCGGGGCAGAATTGCAGGAAACCGATTTCAGGAGGTAGACTGCAATTGCATTGAAAGCATAGGAAAAGAGGAAGAACGTCCACAATGATGCACTTGGCCAAAAAGGGCGTATGCGGTTTTTCCTGAATATATTCAGGAAAAAACGCATACGCCCTTTTTGGCCAACCAAGCAAGCTTGCAAAGGAAATCTGCACTACAATGAAGTCTCACTTCCCCCCGGTCAAAAGGGCCATCTGAAAAAAGTGTAAAATCCAGAAAGGCAGGACAGGCCATGGAGAACTGGGAGCCTTGTTATGCTGATGGGCGGGATGTCAATTGCCAACAGACACTCGGGAGAAGTGTATGGTGTTTCCTGAAACATCTAAAAAACAAAGCAACAGAGCCTAGGGCACTTCCACTTATGGTCCTATAGCTTAGGGAAATTAAAATCAAAAAGATACAGCCACCCCAATGTTTGGGACGCCTCTGTTTACAAGAACCTCGTTTACCGTACAAGTTCAATATCACAGAAAGTGAAAAATGGATAAAGAACTTGTGGTACTTACGTACAATGCAGTATCACTCAGCAGTGAAATCTATGTCATCAGGCCCGTAGCAGCATAATGAGTGGATTCAGGTACGATGATTCTAACTGAAATAAGTCACACAGAAAAAGAAACATCATAAGATATCAGTAATACACGGAATGTAAACTTGGCTACACAGGAACTGAATTACAGAACAGAACAGGGTCTCACATTTAGAAAACCAACTTATGCTTGTTTAAGGGTAAAGGTGAGTTGGGGTGCTGCATAAAACCAGAGATTGAAATGAGCACAGATAAAGTTCCTTAAGCCAAATATGGAATAGACAAGAGCTACTCCTTGCTCAACGAAATGGACTCAACACCGCATATTAAACGCCTAAGAATGTACCTGACTCTTAAGTATCTTAAAACCTATGGATTGCTATGTCTCCGAAAGAGAATCAAGCATGTGTACAGGGACATAAACGCAGCAGTGATAGGATTGGAGAGGTTCGGTGAGCAAATGAAGACCCTTTGAAGTCATATTGCATGGTACCCATTCCACGGGTTTCAACTACCCAGGTTTAAGGTATTCTTCCTTCAGCTAAAACATGCATGTGGAACCTAGAGTATGATCAACCATGTGATCGGGAGACGTGTTCAAATATGTCTCAGTTTTCGTACCCTGGTACTCGGGTGCAACATTCCAGACGCTTTACTAACACTCTCCCGACTTGGAGAGTCAGTCCCTTTAACCTCCTGTTTGGCCCAGTTTGCAATTTCTGCGGAAGATGAACAGGAATAGCGAGAACCAATGAGAGACTAGCTGGAGGTGTCTGGACGGGCAAATTTAACTCTCATTTCCCACCAGGAAGAGGAAATAACCAAAGGCTCAGCGTGCCGTGCCGGAACCAGATTAGGGCCTGAAGCCGTCCTGCGGTGTTGCGGCCAGCTCACAAGAAAACGAGTTGAAGAAAGGAGCTCAGGGGCACTGTAATTCACAAACCTGCAGAGTTATAAATGACAACTATCATCCAAAAATATACTGAAGTAAGGCTGCCAAGAGGACATGAAAGCGGGGCAGAGTTGCAGGAAACCGATTTCAGGAGGTAGACTGGAATTGCATTGAAAGCATAGGAAAAGAGGCAGAACGTCCACAATGATGCACTTGGCCAAAAAGGGCGTATGCGTTTTTTCCTGAATATATTCAGGAAAAAACGCATACGCCCTTTTTGGCCAACCAAGCAAGCTTGCAAAGGAAATCTGCACTACAATGAAGTCTCACTTCCCCCCGGTCAAAAGGGCCATCTGAAAAAAGTATAAAATCCAGAAAGGCAGGACAGGCCATGGAGAACTGGGAGCCTTGTTATGCTGATGGGCGGGATGTAAATTGCCAACAGACACTCGGGAGAAGTGTATGGTGTTTCCTGAAACATCTAAAAAACAAAGCAACAGAGCCTAGGCCACTTCCACTTATGGTCCTATAGCTTAGGGAAATTAAAATCAAAAAGATACAGCCACCCCAATGTTTGGGACGCCTCTGTTTACAAGAACCTCGTTTACCGTACAAGTTCAATATCACAGAAAGTGAAAAATGGATAAAGAACTTGTGGTACTTACGTACAATGCAGTATCACTCAGCAGTGAAATCTATGTCATCAGGCCCGTAGCAGCACAATGAGTGGATTCAGGTACGATGATTCTAACTGAAATAAGTCACACAGAAAAAGAAACATCATAAGATATCAGTAATACACGGAATGTAAACTTGGCTACACAGGAACTGAATTACAGAAGAGAACAGGGTCTCAAATTTAGAAAATCAACTTATGATTGTTTAAGGGTAAAGGTGAGTTGGGGTTCTGCATAAAACCAGAGATTGAAATGAGCACAGATAAAGTTCCTTAAGCCAAATATGGAATAGACAAGAGCTACTCCTTGCTCAACGAAATGGACTCAACACCGCATATTAAACGCCTAAGAATGTACCTGACTCTTAAGTATCTTAAAACCTATGGATTGCTATGTCTCCGAAAGAGAATCAAGCATGTGTACAGGGACATAAACGCAGCAGTGATAGGATTGGAGAGGTTCGGTGAGCAAATGAAGACCCTTTGAAGTCATATTGCATGGTACCCATTCCACGGGTTTCAACTACCCAGGTTTAAGGTATTCTTCCTTCAGCTAAAACATGCATGTGGAACCTAGAGTATGATCAACCATGTGATCGGGAGACGTGTTCAAATATGTCTCAGTTTTCGTACCCTGGTACTCGGGTGCAACATTCCAGACGCTTTACTAACACTCTCCCGACTTGGAGAGTCAGTCCCTTTAACCTCCTGTTTGGCCCAGTTTGCAATTTCTGCGGAAGATGAACAGGAATAGCGAGAACCAATGAGAGACTAGCTGGAGGTGTCTGGACGGGCAAATTTAACTCTCATTTCCCACCAGGAAGAGGAAATAACCAAAGGCTCAGCGTGCCGTGCCGGAACCAGATTAGGGCCTGAAGCCGTCCTGCGGTGTTGCGGCCAGCTCACAAGAAAACGAGTTGAAGAAAGGAGCTCAGGGGCACTGTAATTCACAAACCTGCAGAGTTATAAATGACAACTATCATCCAAAAATATACTGAAGTAAGGCTGCCAAGAGGACATGAAAGCGGGGCAGAGTTGCAGGAAACCGATTTCAGGAGGTAGACTGCAATTGCATTGAAAGCATAGGAAAAGAGGCAGAACGTCCACAATGATGCACTTGGCCAAAAAGGGCGTATGCGGTTTTTCCTGAATATATTCAGGAAAAAACGCATACGCCCTTTTTGGCCAACCAAGCAAGCTTGCAAAGGAAATCTGCACTACAATGAAGTCTCACTTCCCCCCGGTCAAAAGGGCCATCTGAAAAAAGTGTAAAATCCAGAAAGGCAGGACAGGCCATGGAGAACTGGGAGCCTTGTTATGCTGATGGGCGGGATGTCAATTGCCAACAGACACTCGGGAGAAGTGTATGGTGTTTCCTGAAACATCTAAAAAACAAAGCAACAGAGCCTAGGGCACTTCCACTTATGGTCCTATAGCTTAGGGAAATTAAAATCAAAAAGATACAGCCACCCCAATGTTTGGGACCCCTCTGTTTACAAGAACCTCGTTTACCGTACAAGTTCAATATCACAGAAAGTGAAAAATGGATAAAGAACTTGTGGTACTTACGTACAATGCAGTATCACTCAGCAGTGAAATCTATGTCATCAGGCCCGTAGCAGCATAATGAGTGGATTCAGGTACGATGATTCTAACTGAAATAAGTCACACAGAAAAAGAAACATCATAAGATATCAGTAATACACGGAATGTAAACTTGGCTACACAGGAACTGAATTACAGAACAGAACAGGGTCTCAAATTTAGAAAACCAACTTATGCTTGTTTAAGGGTAAAGGTGAGTTGGGGTGCTGCATAAAACCAGAGATTGAAATGAGCACAGATAAAGTTCCTTAAGCCAAATATGGAATAGACAAGAGCTACTCCTTGCTCAACGAAATGGACTCAACACCGCATATTAAACGCCTAAGAATGTACCTGACTCTTAAGTATCTTAAAACCTATGGATTGCTATGTCTCCGAAAGAGAATCAAGCATGTGTACAGGGACATAAACGCAGCAGTGATAGGATTGGAGAGGTTCGGTGAGCAAATGAAGACCCTTTGAAGTCATATTGCATGGTACCCATTCCACGGGTTTCAACTACCCAGGTTTAAGGTATTCTTCCTTCAGCTAAAACATGCATGTGGAACCTAGAGTATGATCAACCATGTGATCGGGAGACGTGTTCAAATATGTCTCAGTTTTCGTACCCTGGTAGTCGGGTGCAACATTCCAGACGCTTTACTAACACTCTCCCGACTTGGAGAGTCAGTCCCTTTAACCTCCTGTTTGGCCCAGTTTGCAATTTCTGCGGAAGATGAACAGGAATAGCGAGAACCAATGAGAGACTAGCTGGAGGTGTCTGGACGGGCAAATTTAACTCTCATTTCCCACCAGGAAGAGGAAATAACCAAAGGCTCAGCGTGCCGTGCCGGAACCAGATTAGGGCCTGAAGCCATCCTGCGGTGTTGCGGCCAGCTCACAAGAAAACGAGTTGAAGAAAGGAGCTCAGGGGCACTGTAATTCACAAACCTGCAGAGTTATAAATGACAACGATCGTCCAAAAATATACTGAAGTAAGGGTGCCAAGAGGACTTGAAAGTGGGGCAGAATTGCAGGAAACCGATTTCAGGAGGTAGACTGGAATTGCATTGAAAGCATAGGAAAAGAGGCAGAACGTCCACAATGATGCACTTGGCCAAAAAGGGCATATGCGTTTTTTCCTGAATATATTCAGGAAAAAACGCATACGCCCTTTTTGGCCAACCAAGCAAGCTTGCAAAGGAAATCTGCACTACAATGAAGTCTCACTTCCCCCCGGTCAAAAGGGCCATCTGAAAAAAGTGTAAAATCCAGAAAGGCAGGACAGGCCATGGAGAACTGGGAGCCTTGTTATGCTGATGGGCGGGATGTCAATTGCCAACAGACACTCGGGAGAAGTGTATGGTGTTTCCTGAAACATCTAAAAAACAAAGCAACAGAGCCTAGGGCACTTCCACTTATGGTCCTATAGCTTAGGGAAATTAAAATCAAAAAGATACAGCCACCCCAATGTTTGGGACGCCTCTGTTTACAAGAACCTCGTTTACCGTACAAGTTCAATATCACAGAAAGTGAAAAATGGATAAAGAACTTGTGGTACTTACGTACAATGCAGTATCACTCAGCAGTGAAATCTATGTCATCAGGCCCGTAGCAGCATAATGAGTGGATTCAGGTACGATGATTCTAACTGAAATAAGTCACACAGAAAAAGAAACATCATAAGATATCAGTAATACACGGAATGTAAACTTGGCTACACAGGAACTGAATTACAGAACAGAACAGGGTCTCAAATTTAGAAAACCAACTTATGCTTGTTTAAGGGTAAAGGTGAGTTGGGGTGCTGCATAAAACCAGAGATTGAAATGAGCACAGATAAAGTTCCTTAAGCCAAATATGGAATAGACAAGAGCTACTCCTTGCTCAACGAAATGGACTCAACACCGCATATTAAACGCCTAAGAATGTACCTGACTCTTAAGTATCTTAAAACCTATGGATTGCTATGTCTCCGAAAGAGAATCAAGCATGTGTACAGGGACATAAACGCAGCAGTGATAGGATTGGAGAGGTTCGGTGAGCAAATGAAGACCCTTTGAAGTCATATTGCATGGTACCCATTCCACGGGTTTCAACTACCCAGGTTTAAGGTATTCTTCCTTCAGCTAAAACATGCATGTGGAACCTAGAGTATGATCAACCATGTGATCGGGAGACGTGTTCAAATATGTCTCAGTTTTCGTACCCTGGTACTCGGGTGCAACATTCCAGACGCTTTACTAACACTCTCCCGACTTGGAGAGTCAGTCCCTTTAACCTCCTGTTTGGCCCAGTTTGCAATTTCTGCGGAAGATGAACAGGAATAGCGTGAACCAATGAGAGACTAGCTGGAGGTGTCTGGACGGGCAAATTTAACTCTCATTTCCCACCAGGAAGAGGAAATAACCAAAGGCTCAGCGTGCCGTGCCGGAACCAGATTAGGGCCTGAAGCCGTCCTGCGGTGTTGCGGCCAGCTCACAAGAAAACGAGTTGAAGAAAGGAGCTCAGGGGCACTGTAATTCACAAACCTGCAGAGTTATAAATGACAACTATCGTCCAAAAATATACTGAAGTAAGGCTGCCAAGAGGACTTGAAAGCGGGGCAGAGTTGCAGGAAACCGATTTCAGGAGGTAGACTGGAATTGCATTGAAAGCATAGGAAAAGAGGCAGAACGTCCACAATGATGCACTTGGCCAAAAAGGGCGTATGCGTTTTTTCCTGAATATATTCAGGAAAAAACGCATACGCCCTTTTTGGCCAACCAAGCAAGCTTGCAAAGGAAAACTGCACTACAATGAAGTCTCACTTCCCCCCGGTCAAAAGGGCCATCTGAAAAAAGTGTAAAATCCAGAAAGGCAGGACAGGCCATGGAGAACTGGGAGCCTTGTTATGCTGATGGGCGGGATGTAAATTGCCAACAGACACTCGGGAGAAGTGTATGGTGTTTCCTGAAACATCTAAAAAACAAAGCAACAGAGCCTAGGGCACTTCCACTTATGGTCCTATAGCTTAGGGAAATTAAAATCAAAAAGATACAGCCACCCCAATGTTTGGGACGCCTCTGTTTACAAGAACCTCGTTTACCGTACAAGTTCAATATCACAGAAAGTGAAAAATGGATAAAGAACTTGTGGTACTTACGTACAATGCAGTATCACTCAGCAGTGAAATCTATGTCATCAGGCCCGTAGCAGCATAATGAGTGGATTCAGGTACGATGATTCTAACTGAAATAAGTCACACAGAAAAAGAAACATCATAAGATATCAGTAATACACGGAATGTAAACTTGGCTACACAGGAACTGAATTACAGAACAGAACAGGGTCTCAAATTTAGAAAACCAACTTATGCTTGTTTAAGGGTAAAGGTGAGTTGGGGTGCTGCATAAAACCAGAGATTGAAATGAGCACAGATAAAGTTCCTTAAGCCAAATATGGAATAGACAAGAGCTACTCCTTGCTCAACGAAATGGACTCAACACCGCATATTAAACGCCTAAGAATGTACCTGACTCTTAAGTATCTTAAAACCTATGGATTGCTATGTCTCCGAAAGAGAATCAAGCATGTGTACAGGGACATAAACGCAGCAGTGATAGGATTGGAGAGGTTCGGTGAGCAAATGAAGACCCTTTGAAGTCATATTGCATGGTACCCATTCCACGGGTTTCAACTACCCAGGTTTAAGGTATTCTTCCTTCAGCTAAAACATGCATGTGGAACCTAGAGTATGATCAACCATGTGATCGGGAGACGTGTTCAAATATGTCTCAGTTTTCGTACCCTGGTACTCGGGTGCAACATTCCAGACGCTTTACTAAAACTCTCCCGACTTGGAGAGTCAGTCCCTTTAACCTCCTGTTTGGCCCAGTTTGCAATTTCTGCGGAAGATGAACAGGAATAGCGAGAACCAATGAGAGACTAGCTGGAGGTGTCTGGACGGGCAAATTTAACTCTCATTTCCCACCAGGAAGAGGAAATAACCAAAGGCTCAGCGTGCCGTGCCGGAACCAGATTAGGGCCTGAAGCCATCCTGCGGTGTTGCGGCCAGCTCACAAGAAAACGAGTTGAAGAAAGGAGCTCAGGGGCACTGTAATTCACAAACCTGCAGAGTTATAAATGACAACTATCGTCCAAAAATATACTGAAGTAAGGCTGCCAAGAGGACTTGAAAGTGGGGCAGAATTGCAGGAAACCGATTTCAGGAGGTAGACTGGAATGGCATTGAAAGCATAGGAAAAGAGGCAGAACGTCCACAATGATGCACTTGGCCAAAAAGGGCGTATGCGTTTTTTCCTGAATATATTCAGGAAAAAACGCATACGCCCTTTTTGGCCAACCAAGCAAGCTTGCAAAGGAAATCTGCACTACAATGAAGTCTCACTTCCCCCCGGTCAAAAGGGCCATCTGAAAAAAGTGTAAAATCCAGAAAGGCAGGACAGGCCATGGAGAACTGGGAGCCTTGTTATGCTGATGGGTGGGATGTAAATTGCCAACAGACACTCCGGAGAAGTGTATGGTGTTTCCTGAAACATCTAAAAAACAAAGCAACAGAGCCTAGGGCACTTCCACTTATGGTCCTATAGCTTAGGGAAATTAAAATCAAAAAGATACAGCCACCCCAATGTTTGGGACGCCTCTGTTTACAAGAACCTCGTTTACCGTACAAGTTCAATATCACAGAAAGTGAAAAATGGATAAAGAACTTGTGGTACTTACGTACAATGCAGTATCACTCAGCAGTGAAATCTATGTCATCAGGCCCGTAGCAGCACAATGAGTGGATTCAGGTACGATGATTCTAACTGAAATAAGTCACACAGAAAAAGAAACATCATAAGATATCAGTAATACACGGAATGTAAACTTGGCTACACAGGAACTGAATTACAGAAGAGAACAGGGTCTCAAATTTAGAAAACCAACTTATGCTTGTTTAAGGGTAAAGGTGAGTTGGGGTGCTGCATAAAACCAGAGATTGAAATGAGCACAGATAAAGTTCCTTAAGCCAAATATGGAATAGACAAGAGCTACTCCTTGCTCAACGAAATGGACTCAACACCGCATATTAAACGCCTAAGAATGTACCTGACTCTTAAGTATCTTAAAACCTATGGATTGCTATGTCTCCGAAAGAGAATCAAGCATGTGTACAGGGACATAAACGCAGCAGTGATAGGATTGGAGAGGTTCGGTGAGCAAATGAAGACCCTTTGAAGTCATATTGCATGGTACCCATTCCACGGGTTTCAACTACCCAGGTTTAAGGTATTCTTCCTTCAGCTAAAACATGCATGTGGAACCTAGAGTATGATCAACCATGTGATCGGGAGACGTGTTCAAATATGTCTCAGTTTTCGTACCCTGGTACTCGGGTGCAACATTCCAGACGCTTTACTAACACTCTCCCGACTTGGAGAGTCAGTCCCTTTAACCTCCTGTTTGGCCCAGTTTGCAATTTCTGCGGAAGATGAACAGGAATAGCGAGAACCAATGAGAGACTAGCTGGAGGTGTCTGGACGGGCAAATTTAACTCTCATTTCCCACCAGGAAGAGGAAATAACCAAAGGCTCAGCGTGCCGTGCCGGAACCAGATTAGTGCCTGAAGGCATCCTGCGGTGTTGCGGCCAGCTCACAAGAAAACGAGTTGAAGAAAGGAGCTCAGGGGCACTGTAATTCACAAACCTGCAGAGATATAAATGACAACTATCGTCCAAAAATATACTGAAGTAAGGCTGCCAAGAGGACTTGAAAGCGGGGCAGAATTGCAGGAAACCGATTTCAGGAGGTAGACTGCAATTGCATTGAAAGCATAGGAAAAGAGGCAGAACGTCCACAATGATGCACTTGGCCAAAAAGGGCGTATGCGTTTTTTCCTGAATATATTCAGGAAAAAACGCATACGCCCTTTTTGGCCAACCAAGCAAGCTTGCAAAGAAATCTGCACTACAATGAAGTCTCACTTCCCCCCGGTCAAAAGGGCCATCTGAAAAAAGTGTAAAATCCAGAAAGGCAGGACAGGCCATGGAGAACTGGGAGCCTTGTTATGCTGATGGGCGGGATGTAAGTTGCCAACAGACACTCCGGAGAAGTGTATGGTGTTTCCTGAAACATCTAAAAAACAAAACAACAGAGCCTAGGGCACTTCCACTTATGGTCCTATAGCTTAGGGAAATTAAAATCAAAAAGATACAGCCACCCCAATGTTTGGGACGCCTCTGTTTACAAGAACCTCGTTTACCGTACAAGTTCAATATCACAGAAAGTGAAAAATGGATAAAGAACTTGTGGTACTTACGTACAATGCAGTATCACTCAGCAGTGAAATCTATGTCATCAGGCCCGTAGCAGCACAATGAGTGGATTCAGGTACGATGATTCTAACTGAAATAAGTCACACAGAAAAAGAAACATCATAAGATATCAGTAATACACGGAATGTAAACTTGGCTACACAGGAACTGAATTACAGAACAGAACAGGGTCTCAAATTTAGAAAACCAACTTATGCTTGTTTAAGGGTAAAGGTGAGTTGGGGTTCTGCATAAAACCAGAGATTGAAATGAGCACAGATAAAGTTCCTTAAGCCAAATATGGAATAGACAAGAGCTACTCCTTGCTCAACGAAATGGACTCAACACCGCATATTAAACGCCTAAGAATGTACCTGACTCTTAAGTATCTTAAAACCTATGGATTGCTATGTCTCCGAAAGAGAATCAAGCATGTGTACAGGGACATAAACGCAGCAGTGATAGGATTGGAGAGGTTCGGTGAGCAAATGAAGACCCTTTGAAGTCATATTGCATGGTACCCATTCCACGGGTTTCAACTACCCAGGTTTAAGGTATTCTTCCTTCAGCTAAAACATGCATGTGGAACCTAGAGTATGATCAACCATGTGATCGGGAGACGTGTTCAAATATGTCTCAGTTTTCGTACCCTGGTAGTCGGGTGCAACATTCCAGACGCTTTACTAACACTCTCCCGACTTGGAGAGTCAGTCCCTTTAACCTCCTGTTTGGCCCAGTTTGCAATTTCTGCGGAAGATGAACAGGAATAGCGAGAACCAATGAGAGACTAGCTGGAGGTGTCTGGACGGGCAAATTTAACTCTCATTTCCCACCAGGAAGAGGAAATAACCAAAGGCTCAGCGTGCCGTGCCGGAACCAGATTAGGGCCTGAAGCCATCCTGCGGTGTTGCGGCCAGCTCACAAGAAAACGAGTTGAAGAAAGGAGCTCAGCGGCACTGTAATTCACAAACCTGCAGAGTTATAAATGACAACGATCGTCCAAAAATATACTGAAGTAAGGGTGCCAAGAGGACTTGAAACCGGGGCAGAATTGCAGGAAACCGATTTCAGGAGGTAGACTGCAATTGCATTGAAAGCATAGGAAAAGAGGCAGAACGTCCACAATGATGCACTTGGCCAAAAAGGGCGTATGCGGTTTTTCCTGAATATATTCAGGAAAAAACGCATACGCCCTTTTTGGCCAACCAAGCAAGCTTGCAAAGGAAATCTGCACTACAATGAAGTCTCACTTCCCCCCGGTCAAAAGGGCCATCTGAAAAAAGTGTAAAATCCAGAAAGGCAGGACAGGCCATGGAGAACTGGGAGCCTTGTTATGCTGATGGGCGGGATGTCAATTGCCAACAGACACTCGGGAGAAGTGTATGGTGTTTCCTGAAACATCTAAAAAACAAAGCAACAGAGCCTAGGGCACTTCCACTTATGGTCCTATAGCTTAGGGAAATTAAAATCAAAAAGATACAGCCACCCCAATGTTTGGGACGCCTCTGTTTACAAGAACCTCGTTTACCGTACAAGTTCAATATCACAGAAAGTGAAAAATGGATAAAGAACTTGTGGTACTTACGTACAATGCAGTATCACTCAGCAGTGAAATCTATGTCATCAGGCCCGTAGCAGCATAATGAGTGGATTCAGGTACGATGATTCTAACTGAAATAAGTCACACAGAAAAAGAAACATCATAAGATATCAGTAATACACGGAATGTAAACTTGGCTACACAGGAACTGAATTACAGAACAGAACAGGGTCTCAAATTTAGAAAACCAACTTATGCTTGTTTAAGGGTAAAGGTGAGTTGGGGTGCTGCATAAAACCAGAGATTGAAATGAGCACAGATAAAGTTCCTTAAGCCAAATATGGAATAGACAAGAGCTACTCCTTGCTCAACGAAATGGACTCAACACCGCATATTAAACGCCTAAGAATGTACCTGACTCTTAAGTATCTTAAAACCTATGGATTGCTATGTCTCCGAAAGAGAATCAAGCATGTGTACAGGGACATAAACGCAGCAGTGATAGGATTGGAGAGGTTCGGTGAGCAAATGAAGACCCTTTGAAGTCATATTGCATGGTACCCATTCCACGGGTTTCAACTACCCAGGTTTAAGGTATTCTTCCTTCAGCTAAAACATGCATGTGGAACCTAGAGTATGATCAACCATGTGATCGGGAGACGTGTTCAAATATGTCTCAGTTTTCGTACCCTGGTAGTCGGGTGCAACATTCCAGACGCTTTACTAACACTCTCCCGACTTGGAGAGTCAGTCCCTTTAACCTCCTGTTTGGCCCAGTTTGCAATTTCTGCGGAAGATGAACAGGAATAGCGAGAACCAATGAGAGACTAGCTGGAGGTGTCTGGACGGGCAAATTTAACTCTCATTTCCCACCAGGAAGAGGAAATAACCAAAGGCTCAGCGTGCCGTGCCGGAACCAGATTAGGGCCTGAAGCCATCCTGCGGTGTTGCGGCCAGCTCACAAGAAAACGAGTTGAAGAACGGAGCTCAGGGGCACTGTAATTCACAAACCTGCAGAGTTATAAATGACAACGATCGTCCAAAAATATACTGAAGTAAGGGTGCCAAGAGGACTTGAAAGCGGGGCAGAATTGCAGGAAACCGATTTCAGGAGGTAGACTGGAATTGCATTGAAAGCATAGGAAAAGAGGCAGAACGTCCACAATGATGCACTTGGCCAAAAAGGGCGTATGCGTTTTTTCCTGAATATATTCAGGAAAAAACGCATACGCCCTTTTTGGCCAACCAAGCAAGCTTGCAAAGGAAATCTGCACTACAATGAAGTCTCACTTCCCCCCGGTCAAAAGGGCCATCTGAAAAAAGTGTAAAATCCAGAAAGGCAGGACAGGCCATGGAGAACTGGGAGCCTTGTTATGCTGATGGGCGGGATGTCAATTGCCAACAGACACTCAGGAGAAGTGTATGGTGTTTCCTGAAACATCTAAAAAACAAAGCAACAGAGCCTAGGGCACTTCCACTTATGGTCCTATAGCTTAGGGAAATTAAAATCAAAAAGATACAGCCACCCCAATGTTTGGGACGCCTCTGTTTACAAGAACCTCGTTTACCGTACAAGTTCAATATCACAGAAAGTGAAAAATGGATAAAGAACTTGTGGTACTTACGTACAATGCAGTATCACTCAGCAGTGAAATCTATGTCATCAGGCCCGTAGCAGCATAATGAGTGGATTCAGGTACGATGATTCTAACTGAAATAAGTCACACAGAAAAAGAAACATCATAAGATATCAGTAATACACGGAATGTAAACTGGGCTACACAGGAACTGAATTACAGAAGAGAACAGGGTCTCAAATTTAGAAAATCAACTTATGATTGTTTAAGGGTAAAGGTGAGTTGGGGTTCTGCATAAAACCAGAGATTGAAATGAGCACAGATAAAGTTCCTTAAGCCAAATATGGAATAGACAAGAGCTACTCCTTGCTCAACGAAATGGACTCAACACCGCATATTAAACGCCTAAGAATGTACCTGACTCTTAAGTATCTTAAAACCTATGGATTGCTATGTCTCCGAAAGAGAATCAAGCATGTGTACAGGGACATAAACGCAGCAGTGATAGGATTGGAGAGGTTCGGTGAGCAAATGAAGACCCTTTGAAGTCATATTGCATGGTACCCATTCCACGGGTTTCAACTACCCAGGTTTAAGGTATTCTTCCTTCAGCTAAAACATGCATGTGGAACCTAGAGTATGATCAACCATGTGATCGGGAGACGTGTTCAAATATGTCTCAGTTTTCGTACCCTGGTAGTCGGGTGCAACATTCCAGACGCTTTACTAACACTCTCCCGACTTGGAGAGTCAGTCCCTTTAACCTCCTGTTTGGCCCAGTTTGCAATTTCTGCGGAAGATGAACAGGAATAGCGAGAACCAATGAGAGACTAGCTGGAGGTGTCTGGACGGGCAAATTTAACTCTCATTTCCCACCAGGAAGAGGAAATAACCAAAGGCTCAGCGTGCCGTGCCGGAACCAGATTAGGGCCTGAAGCCATCCTGCGGTGTTGCGGCCAGCTCACAAGAAAACGAGTTGAAGAAAGGAGCTCAGGGGCACTGTAATTCACAAACCTGCAGAGTTATAAATGACAACGATCGTCCAAAAATATACTGAAGTAAGGGTGCCAAGAGGACTTCAAAGCGGGGCAGAATTGCAGGAAACCGATTTCAGGAGGTAGACTGCAATTGCATTGAAAGCATAGGAAAAGAGGCAGAACGTCCACAATGATGCACTTGGCCAAAAAGGGCGTATGCGGTTTTTCCTGAATATATTCAGGAAAAAACGCATACGCCCTTTTTGGCCAACCAAGCAAGCTTGCAAAGGAAATCTGCACTACAATGAAGTCTCACTTCCCCCCGGTCAAAAGGGCCATCTGAAAAAAGTGTAAAATCCAGAAAGGCAGGACAGGCCATGGAGAACTGGGAGCCTTGTTATGCTGATGGGCGGGATGTCAATTGCCAACAGACACTCGGGAGAAGTGTATGGTGTTTCCTGAAACATCTAAAAAACAAAGCAACAGAGCCTAGGGCACTTCCACTTATGGTCCTATAGCTTAGGGAAATTAAAATAAAAAAGATACAGCCACCCCAATGTTTGGGACGCCTCTGTTTACAAGAACCTCGTTTACCGTACAAGTTCAATATCACAGAAAGTGAAAAATGGATAAAGAACTTGTGGTACTTACGTACAATGCAGTATCACTCAGCAGTGAAATCTATGTCATCAGGCCCGTAGCAGCATAATGAGTGGATTCAGGTACGATGATTCTAACTGAAATAAGTCACACAGAAAAAGAAACATCATAAGATATCAGTAATACACGGAATGTAAACTTGGCTACACAGGAACTGAATTACAGAACAGAACAGGGTCTCAAATTTAGAAAACCAACTTATGCTTGTTTAAGGGTAAAGGTGAGTTGGGGTGCTGCATAAAACCAGAGATTGAAATGAGCACAGATAAAGTTCCTTAAGCCAAATATGGAATAGACAAGAGCTACTCCTTGCTCAACGAAATGGACTCAACACCGCATATTAAACGCCTAAGAATGTACCTGACTCTTAAGTATCTTAAAACCTATGGATTGCTATATCTCCGAAAGAGAATCAAGCATGTGTACAGGGACATAAACGCAGCAGTGATAGGATTGGAGAGGTTCGGTGAGCAAATGAAGACCCTTTGAAGTCATATTGCATGGTACCCATTCCACGGGTTTCAACTACCCAGGTTTAAGGTATTCTTCCTTCAGCTAAAACATGCATGTGGAACCTAGAGTATGATCAACCATGTGATCGGGAGACGTGTTCTAATATGTCTCAGTTTTCGTACCCTGGTAGTCGGGTGCAACATTCCAGACGCTTTACTAACACTCTCCCGACTTGGAGAGTCAGTCCCTTTAACCTCCTGTTTGGCCCAGTTTGCAATTTCTGCGGAAGATGAACAGGAATAGCGAGAACCAATGAGAGACTAGCTGGAGGTGTCTGGACGGGCAAATTTAACTCTCATTTCCCACCAGGAAGAGGAAATAACCAAAGGCTCAGCGTGCCGTGCCGGAACCAGATTAGGGCCTGAAGCCATCCTGCGGTGTTGCGGCCAGCTCACAAGAAAACGAGTTGAAGAAAGGAGCTCAGGGGCACTGTAATTCACAAACCTGCAGAGTTATAAATGACAACGATCGTCCAAAAATATACTGAAGTAAGGGTGCCAAGAGGACTTGAAAGCGGGGCAGAATTGCAGGAAACCGATTTCAGGAGGTAGACTGGAATTGCATTGAAAGCATAGGAAAAGAGGCAGAACGTCCACAATGATGCACTTGGCCAAAAAGGGCGTATGCGGTTTTTCCTGAATATATTCAGGAAAAAACGCATACGCCCTTTTTGGCCAACCAAGCAAGCTTGCAAAGGAAATCTGCACTACAATGAAGTCTCACTTCCCCCCGGTCAAAAGGGCCATCTGAAAAAAGTGTAAAATCCAGAAAGGCAGGACAGGCCATGGAGAACTGGGAGCCTTGTTATGCTGATGGGCGGGATGTCAATTGCCAACAGACACTCGGGAGAAGTGTATGGTGTTTCCTGAAACATCTAAAAAACAAAGCAACAGAGCCTAGGGCACTTCCACTTATGGTCCTATAGCTTAGGGAAATTAAAATCAAAAAGATACAGCCACCCCAATGTTTGGGACGCCTCTGTTTACAAGAACCTCGTTTACCGTACAAGTTCAATATCACAGAAAGTGAAAAATGGATAAAGAACTTGTGGTACTTACGTACAATGCAGTATCACTCAGCAGTGAAATCTATGTCATCAGGCCCGTAGCAGCATAATGAGTGGATTCAGGTACGATGATTCTAACTGAAATAAGTCACACAGAAAAAGAAACATCATAAGATATCAGTAATACACGGAATGTAAACTTGGCTACACAGGAACTGAATTACAGAACAGAACAGGGTCTCAAATTTAGAAAACCAACTTATGCTTGTTTAAGGGTAAAGGTGAGTTGGGGTGCTGCATAAAACCAGAGATTGAAATGAGCACAGATAAAGTTCCTTAAGCCAAATATGGAATAGACAAGAGCTACTCCTTGCTCAACGAAATGGACTCAACACCGCATATTAAACGCCTAAGAATGTACCTGACTCTTAAGTATCTTAAAACCTATGGATTGCTATGTCTCCGAAAGAGAATCAAGCATGTGTACAGGGACATAAACGCAGCAGTGATAGGATTGGAGAGGTTCGGTGAGCAAATGAAGACCCTTTGAAGTCATATTGCATGGTACCCATTCCACGGGTTTCAACTACCCAGGTTTAAGGTATTCTTCCTTCAGCTAAAACATGCATGTGGAACCTAGAGTATGATCAACCATGTGATCGGGAGACGTGTTCAAATATGTCTCAGTTTTCGTACCCTGGTACTCGGGTGCAACATTCCAGACGCTTTACTAACACTCTCCCGACTTGGAGAGTCAGTCCCTTTAACCTCCTGTTTGGCCCAGTTTGCAATTTCTGCGGAAGATGAACAGGAATAGCGTGAACCAATGAGAGACTAGCTGGAGGTGTCTGGACGGGCAAATTTAACTCTCATTTCCCACCAGGAAGAGGAAATAACCAAAGGCTCAGCGTGCCGTGCCGGAACCAGATTAGGGCCTGAAGCCGTCCTGCGGTGTTGCGGCCAGCTCACAAGAAAACGAGTTGAAGAAAGGAGCTCAGGGGCACTGTAATTCACAAACCTGCAGAGTTATAAATGACAACTATCGTCCAAAAATATACTGAAGTAAGGCTGCCAAGAGGACTTGAAAGCGGGGCAGAGTTGCAGGAAACCGATTTCAGGAGGTAGACTGGAATTGCATTGAAAGCATAGGAAAAGAGGCAGAACGTCCACAATGATGCACTTGGCCAAAAAGGGCGTATGCGTTTTTTCCTGAATATATTCAGGAAAAAACGCATACGCCCTTTTTGGCCAACCAAGCAAGCTTGCAAAGGAAAACTGCACTACAATGAAGTCTCACTTCCCCCCGGTCAAAAGGGCCATCTGAAAAAAGTGTAAAATCCAGAAAGGCAGGACAGGCCATGGAGAACTGGGAGCCTTGTTATGCTGATGGGCGGGATGTAAATTGCCAACAGACACTCGGGAGAAGTGTATGGTGTTTCCTGAAACATCTAAAAAACAAAGCAACAGAGCCTAGGGCACTTCCACTTATGGTCCTATAGCTTAGGGAAATTAAAATCAAAAAGATACAGCCACCCCAATGTTTGGGACGCCTCTGTTTACAAGAACCTCGTTTACCGTACAAGTTCAATATCACAGAAAGTGAAAAATGGATAAAGAACTTGTGGTACTTACGTACAATGCAGTATCACTCAGCAGTGAAATCTATGTCATCAGGCCCGTAGCAGCATAATGAGTGGATTCAGGTACGATGATTCTAACTGAAATAAGTCACACAGAAAAAGAAACATCATAAGATATCAGTAATACACGGAATGTAAACTTGGCTACACAGGAACTGAATTACAGAACAGAACAGGGTCTCAAATTTAGAAAACCAACTTATGCTTGTTTAAGGGTAAAGGTGAGTTGGGGTGCTGCATAAAACCAGAGATTGAAATGAGCACAGATAAAGTTCCTTAAGCCAAATATGGAATAGACAAGAGCTACTCCTTGCTCAACGAAATGGACTCAACACCGCATATTAAACGCCTAAGAATGTACCTGACTCTTAAGTATCTTAAAACCTATGGATTGCTATGTCTCCGAAAGAGAATCAAGCATGTGTACAGGGACATAAACGCAGCAGTGATAGGATTGGAGAGGTTCGGTGAGCAAATGAAGACCCTTTGAAGTCATATTGCATGGTACCCATTCCACGGGTTTCAACTACCCAGGTTTAAGGTATTCTTCCTTCAGCTAAAACATGCATGTGGAACCTAGAGTATGATCAACCATGTGATCGGGAGACGTGTTCAAATATGTCTCAGTTTTCGTACCCTGGTACTCGGGTGCAACATTCCAGACGCTTTACTAACACTCTCCCGACTTGGAGAGTCAGTCCCTTTAACCTCCTGTTTGGCCCAGTTTGCAATTTCTGCGGAAGATGAACAGGAATAGCGAGAACCAATGAGAGACTAGCTGGAGGTGTCTGGACGGGCAAATTTAACTCTCATTTCCCACCAGGAAGAGGAAATAACCAAAGGCTCAGCGTGCCGTGCCGGAACCAGATTAGGGCCTGAAGCCATCCTGCGGTGTTGCGGCCAGCTCACAAGAAAACGAGTTGAAGAAAGGAGCTCAGGGGCACTGTAATTCACAAACCTGCAGAGTTATAAATGACAACTATCGTCCAAAAATATACTGAAGTAAGGCTGCCAAGAGGACTTGAAAGTGGGGCAGAATTGCAGGAAACCGATTTCAGGAGGTAGACTGGAATGGCATTGAAAGCATAGGAAAAGAGGCAGAACGTCCACAATGATGCACTTGGCCAAAAAGGGCGTATGCGTTTTTTCCTGAATATATTCAGGAAAAAACGCATACGCCCTTTTTGGCCAACCAAGCAAGCTTGCAAAGGAAATCTGCACTACAATGAAGTCTCACTTCCCCCCGGTCAAAAGGGCCATCTGAAAAAAGTGTAAAATCCAGAAAGGCAGGACAGGCCATGGAGAACTGGGAGCCTTGTTATGCTGATGGGCGGGATGTAAATTGCCAACAGACACTCCGGAGAAGTGTATGGTGTTTCCTGAAACATCTAAAAAACAAAGCAACAGAGCCTAGGGCACTTCCACTTATGGTCCTATAGCTTAGGGAAATTAAAATCAAAAAGATACAGCCACCCCAATGTTTGGGACGCCTCTGTTTACAAGAACCTCGTTTACCGTACAAGTTCAATATCACAGAAAGTGAAAAATGGATAAAGAACTTGTGGTACTTACGTACAATGCAGTATCACTCAGCAGTGAAATCTATGTCATCAGGCCCGTAGCAGCACAATGAGTGGATTCAGGTACGATGATTCTAACTGAAATAAGTCACACAGAAAAAGAAACATCATAAGATATCAGTAATACACGGAATGTAAACTTGGCTACACAGGAACTGAATTACAGAAGAGAACAGGGTCTCAAATTTAGAAAACCAACTTATGCTTGTTTAAGGGTAAAGGTGAGTTGGGGTGCTGCATAAAACCAGAGATTGAAATGAGCACAGATAAAGTTCCTTAAGCCAAATATGGAATAGACAAGAGCTACTCCTTGCTCAACGAAATGGACTCAACACCGCATATTAAACGCCTAAGAATGTACCTGACTCTTAAGTATCTTAAAACCTATGGATTGCTATGTCTCCGAAAGAGAATCAAGCATGTGTACAGGGACATAAACGCAGCAGTGATAGGATTGGAGAGGTTCGGTGAGCAAATGAAGACCCTTTGAAGTCATATTGCATGGTACCCATTCCACGGGTTTCAACTACCCAGGTTTAAGGTATTCTTCCTTCAGCTAAAACATGCATGTGGAACCTAGAGTATGATCAACCATGTGATCGGGAGACGTGTTCAAATATGTCTCAGTTTTCGTACCCTGGTACTCGGGTGCAACATTCCAGACGCTTTACTAACACTCTCCCGACTTGGAGAGTCAGTCCCTTTAACCTCCTGTTTGGCCCAGTTTGCAATTTCTGCGGAAGATGAACAGGAATAGCGAGAACCAATGAGAGACTAGCTGGAGGTGTCTGGACGGGCAAATTTAACTCTCATTTCCCACCAGGAAGAGGAAATAACCAAAGGCTCAGCGTGCCGTGCCGGAACCAGATTAGGGCCTGAAGCCATCCTGCGGTGTTGCGGCCAGCTCACAAGAAAACGAGTTGAAGAAAGGAGCTCAGGGGCACTGTAATTCACAAACCTGCAGAGTTATAAATGACAACTATCGTCCAAAAATATACTGAAGTAAGGCTGCCAAGAGGACTTGAAAGCGGGGCGGAATTGCAGGAAACCGATTTCAGGAGGTAGACTGCAATTGCATTGAAAGCATAGGAAAAGAGGCAGAACGTCCACAATGATGCACTTGGCCAAAAAGGGCGTATGCGGTTTTTCCTGAATATATTCAGGAAAAAACGCATACGCCCTTTTTGGCCAACCAAGCAAGCTTGCAAAGGAAATCTGCACTACAATGAAGTCTCACTTCCCCCCGGTCAAAAGGGCCATCTGAAAAAAGTGTAAAATCCAGAAAGGCAGGACAGGCCATGGAGAACTGGGAGCCTTGTTATGCTGATGGGCGGGATGTCAATTGCCAACAGACACTCGGGAGAAGTGTATGGTGTTTCCTGAAACATCTAAAAAACAAAGCAACAGAGCCTAGGGCACTTCCACTTATGGTCCTATAGCTTAGGGAAATTAAAATCAAAAAGATACAGCCACCCCAATGTTTGGGACGCCTCTGTTTACAAGAACCTCGTTTACCGTACAAGTTCAATATCACAGAAAGTGAAAAATGGATAAAGAACTTGTGGTACTTACGTACAATGCAGTATCACTCAGCAGTGAAATCTATGTCATCAGGCCCGTAGCAGCATAATGAGTGGATTCAGGTACGATGATTCTAACTGAAATAAGTCACACAGAAAAAGAAACATCATAAGATATCAGTAATACACGGAATGTAAACTTGGCTACACAGGAACTGAATTACAGAACAGAACAGGGTCTCAAATTTAGAAAACCAACTTATGCTTGTTTAAGGGTAAAGGTGAGTTGGGGTGCTGCATAAAACCAGAGATTGAAATGAGCACAGATAAAGTTCCTTAAGCCAAATATGGAATAGACAAGAGCTACTCCTTGCTCAACGAAATGGACTCAACACCGCATATTAAACGCCTAAGAATGTACCTGACTCTTAAGTATCTTAAAACCTATGGATTGCTATGTCTCCGAAAGAGAATCAAGCATGTGTACAGGGACATAAACGCAGCAGTGATAGGATTGGAGAGGTTCGGTGAGCAAATGAAGACCCTTTGAAGTCATATTGCATGGTACCCATTCCACGGGTTTCAACTACCCAGGTTTAAGGTATTCTTCCTTCAGCTAAAACATGCATGTGGAACCTAGAGTATGATCAACCATGTGATCGGGAGACGTGTTCAAATATGTCTCAGTTTTCGTACCCTGGTACTCGGGTGCAACATTCCAGACGCTTTACTAAAACTCTCCCGACTTGGAGAGTCAGTCCCTTTAACCTCCTGTTTGGCCCAGTTTGCAATTTCTGCGGAAGATGAACAGGAATAGCGAGAACCAATGAGAGACTAGCTGGAGGTGTCTGGACGGGCAAATTTAACTCTCATTTCCCACCAGGAAGAGGAAATAACCAAAGGCTCAGCGTGCCGTGCCGGAACCAGATTAGGGCCTGAAGCCATCCTGCGGTGTTGCGGCCAGCTCACAAGAAAACGAGTTGAAGAAAGGAGCTCAGTGGCACTGTAATTCACAAACCTGCAGAGTTATAAATGACAACGATCGTCCAAAAATATACTGAAGTAAGGCTGCCAAGAGGACTTGAAAGCGGGGCAGAATTGCAGGAAACCGATTTCAGGAGGTAGACTGGAATTGCATTGAAAGCATAGGAAAAGAGGCAGAACGTCCACAATGATGCACTTGGCCAAAAAGGGCGTATGCGTTTTTTCCTGAATATATTCAGGAAAAAACGCATACGCCCTTTTTGGCCAACCAAGCAAGCTTGCAAAGGAAATCTGCACTACAATGAAGTCTCACTTCCCCCCGGTCAAAAGGGCCATCTGAAAAAAGTGTAAAATCCAGAAAGGCAGGACAGGCCATGGAGAACTGGGAGCCTTGTTATGCTGATGGGCGGGATGTAAATTGCCAACAGACACTCGGGAGAAGTGTATGGTGTTTCCTGAAACATCTAAAAAACAAAGCAACAGAGCCTAGGGCACTTCCACTTATGGTCCTATAGCTTAGGGAAATTAAAATCAAAAAGACACAGCCACCCCAATGTTTGGGACGCCTCTGTTTACAAGAACCTCGTTTACCGTACAAGTTCAATATCACAGAAAGTGAAAAATGGATAAAGAACTTGTGGTACTTACGTACAATGCAGTATCACTCAGCAGTGAAATCTATGTCATCAGGCCCGTAGCAGCACAATGAGTGGATTCAGGTACGATGATTCTAACTGAAATAAGTCACACAGAAAAAGAAACATCATAAGATATCAGTAATACACGGAATGTAAACTTGGCTACACAGGAACTGAATTACAGAACAGAACAGGGTCTCAAATTTAGAAAACCAACTTATGCTTGTTTAAGGGTAAAGGTGAGTTGGGGTGCTGCATAAAACCAGAGATTGAAATGAGCACAGATAAAGTTCCTTAAGCCAAATATGGAATAGACAAGAGCTACTCCTTGCTCAACGAAATGGACTCAACACCGCATATTAAACGCCTAAGAATGTACCTGACTCTTAAGTAACTTAAAACCTATGGATTGCTATGTCTCCGAAAGAGAATCAAGCATGTGTACAGGGACATAAACGCAGCAGTGATAGGATTGGAGAGGTTCGGTGAGCAAATGAAGACCCTTTGAAGTCATATTGCATGGTACCCATTCCACGGGTTTCAACTACCCAGGTTTAAGGTATTCTTCCTTCAGCTAAAACATGCATGTGGAACCTAGAGTATGATCAACCATGTGATCGGGAGACGTGTTCAAATATGTCTCAGTTTTCGTACCCTGGTACTCGGGTGCAACATTCCAGATGCTTTACTAACACTCTCCCGACTTGGAGAGTCAGTCCCTTTAACCTCCTGTTTGGCCCAGTTTGCAATTTCTGCGGAAGATGAACAGGAATAGCGAGAACCAATGAGAGACTAGCTGGAGGTGTCTGGATGGGCAAATTTAACTCTCATTTCCCACCGGGAAGAGGAAATAAGCAAAGGCTCAGCGTGCCGTGCCGGAACCAGATTAGGGCCTGAAGCAAT
The DNA here is from genome assembly GCF_963455315.2 of Globicephala melas. NCBI lineage: Eukaryota > Metazoa > Chordata > Mammalia > Artiodactyla > Delphinidae > Globicephala > Globicephala melas. The sequence continues at coordinate 325,288 of NW_027207297.1, read as the reverse complement.
CCTGCGGTGTTGCGGCCAGCTCACAAGAAAGCGAGTTGAAGAAAGGAGCTCAGGGGCACTGTAATTCACAAACCTGCAGAGTTATAAATGACAGCTATCGTCCAAAAATATACTGAAGTAAGGCTGCCAAGAAGACTTGAAAGCGGGGCAGACTTGCAGGAAAACCGATTTCAGGAGGTAGACTGCAATTGCATTGAAAGCATAGGAAAAGAGGCAGAACGTCCACAATGATGCACTTGCCCAAAAAGGGCGTATGCGTTTTTTTCTGAATATATTCAGGAAAAAACGCATACGCCCTTTTTGGCCAACCAAGCAAGCTTGAAAAGGAAATCTGCACTACAATGAAGTCTCACTTCCCCCCGGTCAAAAGGGCCATCTGAAAAAAGTGTAAAATCCAGAAAGGCAGGACAGGCCATGGAGAACTGGGAGCCTTGTTATGCTGATGGGCGGGATGTAAACTGCCAACAGACACTCGGGAGAAGTGTATGGTGTTTCCTGAAACATCTAAAAAACAAAGCAACAGAGCCTAGGGCACTTCCACTTATGGTCCTATAGCTTAGGGAAATTAAAATCAAAAAGACACAGCCACCCCAAAGTTTGGGACGCCTCTGTTTACAAGAACATCGTTTACAGTACAAGTTCAACATCGCAAAAAGTGAAAAATGGATAAAGAAGTTGTGGTATTTACTTACAAAGCAATATCACTCAGCAATGAAATCTATGTCATCAGGCCCTTAGCAGCACAATGAGTGGATTCAGGTATGATGATTCTAACTGAAATAAGTCACACAGAAAAAGAAACATCATAAGCTATCAGTAATAAACGGAATGTAAACTTGGCTACACAGGAACTGAATTACAGAACAGAACAGGGTCTCAAATTTAGAAAACCAACTTATGCTTGCTTAAGGGTAAAGGTGAGTTGGGGTGCTGCATAAAACCAGAGATCAAAATGAGCACAGATAAAGTTCCTTAAGCCAAATATGGAATAGACTAGAGCTACTCCTTGCTCAACAAAATGGACTCAACACCCCATATTAAACGCCTAAGAATGTACCTGACTCTTAAGTATCTTAAAACCTATGGATTGCTATGTCTCCGAAAGAGAATCAAGCGTGTGTACAGGGACATAAACGCAGCAGTGATAGGATTGGAGAGGTTCGGTGAGCAAATGAAGACCCTTTGAAGTCATATTGCATGGTACCCATTCCACGGGTTTCAACTACCCAGGTTTAAGGTATTCTTCCTTCAGCTAAAACATGCATGTGGAACCTAGAGTATGATCAACCATGTGATCGGGAGACGTGTTCAAATATGTCTCAGTTTTCGTACCCTGGTACTCGGGTGCAACATTCCAGATGCTTTACTAACACTCTCCCGACTTGGAGAGTCAGTCCCTTTAACCTCCTGTTTGGCCCAGTTTGCAATTTCTGCGGAAGATGAACAGGAATAGCGAGAACCAATGAGAGACTAGCTGGAGGTGTCTGGACGGGCAAATTTAACTCTCATATCCCACCAGGAAGAGGAAATAACCAAAGGCTCAGCGTGCCGTGCCGGAACCAGATTAGGGCCTGAAGCCATCCTGCGGTGTTGCGGCCAGCTCACAAGAAAACGAGTTGAAGAAAGGAGCTCAGGGGCACTGTAATTCACAAACCTGCAGAGTTATAAATGACAACGATCGTCCAAAAATATACTGAAGTAAGGCTGCCAAGAGGACTTGAAAGCGGGGCAGAATTGCAGGAAACCGATTTCAGGAGGTAGACTGGAATTGCATTGAAAGCATAGGAAAAGAGGCAGAACGTCCACAATGATGCACTTGGCCAAAAAGGGCGTATGCGTTTTTTCCTGAATATATTCAGGAAAAAACGCATACGCCCTTTTTGGCCAACCAAGCAAGCTTGCAAAGGAAATCTGCACTACAATGAAGTCTCACTTCCCCCCGGTCAAAAGGGCCATCTGAAAAAAGTGTAAAATCCAGAAAGGCAGGACAGGCCATGGAGAACTGGGAGCCTTGTTATGCTGATGGGCGGGATGTAAACTGCCAACAGACACTCGGGAGAAGTGTATGGTGTTTCCTGAAACATCTAAAAAACAAAGCAACAGAGCCTAGGGCACTTCCACTTATGGTCCTATAGCTTAGGGAAATTAAAATCAAAAAGACACAGCCACCCCAATGTTTGGGACGCCTCTGTTTACAAGAACCTCGTTTACCGTACAAGTTCAATATCACAGAAAGTGAAAAATGGATAAAGAACTTGTGGTACTTACGTACAATGCAGTATCACTCAGCAGTGAAATCTATGTCATCAGGCCCGTAGCAGCACAATGAGTGGATTCAGGTACGATGATTCTAACTGAAATAAGTCACACAGAAAAAGAAACATCATAAGATATCAGTAATACACGGAATGTAAACTTGGCTACACAGGAACTGAATTACAGAACAGAACAGGGTCTCAAATTTAGAAAACCAACTTATGCTTGTTTAAGGGTAAAGGTGAGTTGGGGTGCTGCATAAAACCAGAGATTGAAATGAGCACAGATAAAGTTCCTTAAGCCAAATATGGAATAGACAAGAGCTACTCCTTGCTCAACGAAATGGACTCAACACCCCATATTAAACGCCTAAGAATGTACCTGACTCTTAAGTATCTTAAAACCTATGGATTGCTATGTCTCCGAAAGAGAATCAAGCGTGTGTACAGGGACATAAACGCAGCAGTGATAGGATTGGAGAGGTTCGGTGAGCAAATGAAGACCCTTTGAAGTCATATTGCATGGTACCCATTCCACGGGTTTCAACTACCCAGGTTTAAGGTATTCTTCCTTCAGCTAAAACATGCATGTGGAACCTAGAGTATGATCAACCATGTGATCGGGAGACGTGTTCAAATATGTCTCAGTTTTCGTACCCTGGTACTCGGGTGCAACATTCCAGACGCTTTACTAACACTCTCCCGACTTGGAGAGTCAGTCCCTTTAACCTCCTGTTTGGCCCAGTTTGCAATTTCTGCGGAAGATGAACAGGAATAGCGAGAACCAATGAGAGACTAGCTGGAGGTGTCTGGACGGGCAAATTTAACTCTCATATCCCACCAGGAAGAGGAAATAACCAAAGGCTCAGCGTGCCGTGCCGGAACCAGATTAGGGCCTGAAGCCATCCTGCGGTGTTGCGGCCAGCTCACAAGAAAACGAGTTGAAGAAAGGAGCTCAGGGGCACTGTAATTCACAAACCTGCAGAGTTATAAATGACAACTATCATCCAAAAATATACTGAAGTAAGGCTGCCAAGAGGACTTGAAAGCGGGGCAGAATTGCAGGAAACCGATTTCAGGAGGTAGACTGGAATGGCATTGAAAGCATAGGAAAAGAGGCAGAACGTCCACAATGATGCACTTGGCCAAAAAGGGCGTATGCGTTTTTTCCTGAATATATTCAGGAAAAAACGCATACGCCCTTTTTGGCCAACCAAGCAAGCTTGCAAAGGAAATCTGCACTACAATGAAGTCTCACTTTCCCCCGGTCAAAAGGGCCATCTGAAAAAAGTGTAAAATCCAGAAAGGCAGGACAGGCCATGGAGAACTGGGAGCCTTGTTATGCTGATGGGCGGGATGTAAACTGCCAACAGACACTCGGGAGAAGTGTATGGTGTTTCCTGAAACATCTAAAAAACAAAGCAACAGAGCCTAGGGCACTTCCACTTATGGTCCTATAGCTTAGGGAAATTAAAATCAAAAAGATACAGCCACCCCAATGTTTGGGACGCCTCTGTTTACAAGAACCTCGTTTACCGTACAAGTTCAATATCACAGAAAGTGAAAAATGGATAAAGAACTTGTGGTATTTACGTACAATGCAGTATCACTCAGCAGTGAAATCTATGTCATCAGGCCCGTAGCAGCACAATGAGTGGATTCAGGTACGATGATTCTAACTGAAATAAGTAACACAGAAAAAGAAACATCATAAGATATCAGTAATACACGGAATGTAAACTTGGCTACACAGGAACTGAATTACAGAACAGAACAGGGTCTCAAATTTAGAAAACCAACTTATGCTTGTTTAAGGGTAAAGGTGAGTTGGGGTGCTGCATAAAACCAGAGATTGAAATGAGCACAGATAAAGTTCCTTAAGCCAAATATGGAATAGACAAGAGCTACTCCTTGCTCAACGAAATGGACTCAACACCACATATTAAACGCCTAAGAATGTACGTGACTCTTAAATATCTTAAAACCTATGGATTGCTATGTCTCCGAAAGAGAATCAAGCGTGTGTACAGGGACATAAACGCAGCAGTGATAGGATTGGAGAGGTTCGGTGAGCAAATGAAGACCCTTTGAAGTCATATTGCATGGTACCCATTCCACGGGTTTCAACTACCCAGGTTTAAGGTATTCTTCCTTCAGCTAAAACATGCATGTGGAACGTAGAGTATAATCAACCATGTGATCGGGAGACGTGTTCAAATATGTCTCAGTTTTCGTACCCTGGTACTCGGGTGCAACATTCCAGACGCTTTACTAACACTCTCCCGACTTGGAGAGTCAGTCCCTTTAACCTCCTGTTTGGCCCAGTTTGCAATTTCTGCGGAAGATGAACAGGAATAGCGAGAACCAATGAGAGACTAGCTGGAGGTGTCTGGACGGGCAAATTTAACTCTCATTTCCCACCAGGAAGAGGAAATAACCAAAGGCTCAGCGTGCCGTCCCGGAACCAGATTAGGGCCTGAAGCCATCCTGCGGTGTTGCGGCCAGCTCACAAGAAAACGAGTTGAAGAAAGGAGCTCAGGGGCACTGTAATTCACAAACCTGCAGAGTTATAAATGACAACGATCGTCCAAAAATATACTGAAGTAAGGCTGCCAAGAGGACTTGAAAGCGGGGCAGAATTGCAGGAAACCGATTTCAGGAGGTAGACTGGAATTGCATTGAAAGCATAGGAAAAGAGGCAGAACGTCCACAATGATGCACTTGGCCAAAAAGGGCGTATGCGTTTTTTCCTGAATATATTCAGGAAAAAACGCATACGCCCTTTTTGGCCAACCAAGCAAGCTTGCAAAGGAAATCTGCACTACAATGAAGTCTCACTTCCCCCCGGTCAAAAGGGCCATCTGAAAAAAGTGTAAAATCCAGAAAGGCAGGACAGGCCATGGAGAACTGGGAGCCTTGTTATGCTGATGGGCGGGATGTAAACTGCCAACAGACACTCGGGAGAAGTGTATGGTGTTTCCTGAAACATCTAAAAAACAAAGCAACAGAGCCTAGGGCACTTCCACTTATGGTCCTATAGCTTAGGGAAATTAAAATCAAAAAGATACAGCCACCCCAATGTTTGGGACGCCTCTGTTTACAAGAACCTCGTTTACCGTACAAGTTCAATATCACAGAAAGTGAAAAATGGATAAAGAACTTGTGGTATTTACGTACAATGCAGTATCACTCAGCAGTGAAATCTATGTCATCAGGCCCGTAGCAGCACAATGAGTGGATTCAGGTACGATGATTCTAACTGAAATAAGTAACACAGAAAAAGAAACATCATAAGATATCAGTAATACACGGAATGTAAACTTGGCTACACAGGAACTGAATTACAGAACAGAACAGGGTCTCAAATTTAGAAAACCAACTTATGCTTGTTTAAGGGTAAAGGTGAGTTGGGGTGCTGCATAAAACCAGAGATTGAAATGAGCACAGATAAAGTTCCTTAAGCCAAATATGGAATAGACAAGAGCTACTCCTTGCTCAACGAAATGGACTCAACACCACATATTAAACGCCTAAGAATGTACGTGACTCTTAAATATCTTAAAACCTATGGATTGCTATGTCTCCGAAAGAGAATCAAGCGTGTGTACAGGGACATAAACGCAGCAGTGATAGGATTGGAGAGGTTCGGTGAGCAAATGAAGACCCTTTGAAGTCATATTGCATGGTACCCATTCCACGGGTTTCAACTACCCAGGTTTAAGGTATTCTTCCTTCAGCTAAAACATGCATGTGGAACGTAGAGTATAATCAACCATGTGATCGGGAGACGTGTTCAAATATGTCTCAGTTTTCCTCCCCTGGTAGTCGGGTGCAACATTCCAGACGCTTTACTAACACTCTCCCGACTTGGAGAGTCAGTCCCTTTAACCTCCTGTTTGGCCCAGTTTGCAATTTCTGCGGAAGATGAACAGGAATAGCGAGAACCAATGAGAGACTAGCTGGAGGTGTCTGGACGGGCAAATTTAACTCTCATTTCCCACCAGGAAGAGGAAATAACCAAAGGCTCAGCGTGCCGTCCCAGAACCAGATTAGGGCCTGAAGCCATCCTGCGGTGTTGCGGCCAGCTCACAAGAAAACGAGTTGAAGAAAGGAGCTCAGGGGCACTGTAATTCACAAACCTGCAGAGTTATAAATGACAACGATCGTCCAAAAATATACTGAAGTAAGGCTGCCAAGAGGACTTGAAAGCGGGGCGGAATTGCAGGAAACCGATTTCAGGAGGTAGACTGGAATTGCATTGAAAGCATAGGAAAAGAGGCAGAACGTCCACAATGATGCACTTGGCCAAAAAGGGCGTATGCGTTTTTTCCTGAATATATTCAGGAAAAAACGCATACGCCCTTTTTGGCCAACCAAGCAAGCTTGCAAAGGAAATCTGCACTACAATGAAGTCTCACTTCCCCCCGGTCAAAAGGGCCATCTGAAAAAAGTGTAAAATCCAGAAAGGCAGGACAGGCCATGGAGAACTGGGAGCCTTGTTATGCTGATGGGCGGGATGTAAATTGCCAACAGACACTCGGGAGAAGTGTATGGTGTTTCCTGAAACATCTAAAAAACAAAGCAACAGAGCCTAGGCCACTTCCACTTATGGTCCTATAGATTAGGGAAATTAAAATCAAAAAGACACAGCCACCCCAATGTTTGGGACGCCTCTGTTTACAAGAACCTCGTTTACCGTACAAGTTCAATATCACAGAAAGTGAAAAATGGATAAAGAACTTGTGGTACTTACGTACAATGCAGTATCACTCAGCAGTGAAATCTATGTCATCAGGCCCGTAGCAGCACAATGAGTGGATTCAGGTACGATGATTCTAACTGAAATAAGTCACACAGAAAAAGAAACATCATAAGATATCAGTAATACACGGAATGTAAACTTGGCTACACAGGAACTGAATTACAGAACAGAACAGGGTCTCAAATTTAGAAAACCAACTTATGCTTGTTTAAGGGTAAAGGTGAGTTGGGGTGCTGCATAAAACCAGAGATTGAAATGAGCACAGATAAAGTTCCTTAAGCCAAATATGGAATAGACAAGAGCTACTCCTTGCTCAACGAATTGGACTCAACACCCCATATTAAACGCCTAAGAATGTACCTGACTCTTAAGTATCTTAAAACCTATGGATTGCTATGTCTCCGAAAGAGAATCAAGCATGTGTACAGGGACATAAACGCAGCAGTGATAGGATTGGAGAGGTTCGGTGAGCAAATGAAGACCCTTTGAAGTCATATTGCATGGTACCCATTCCACGGGTTTCAACTACCCAGGTTTAAGGTATTCTTCCTTCAGCTAAAACATGCATGTGGAACCTAGAGTATGATCAACCATGTGATCGGGAGACGTGTTCAAATATGTCTCAGTTTTCGTACCCTGGTACTCGGGTGCAACATTCCAGACGCTTTACTAACACTCTCCCGACTTGGAGAGTCAGTCCCTTTAACCTCCTGTTTGGCCCAGTTTGCAATTTCTGCGGAAGATGAACAGGAATAGCGAGAACCAATGAGAGACTAGCTGGAGGTGTCTGGACGGGCAAATTTAACTCTCATTTCCCACCAGGAAGAGGAAATAACCAAAGGCTCAGCGTGCCGTGCCGGAACCAGATTAGGGCCTGAAGCCATCCTGCGGTGTTGCGGCCAGCTCACAAGAAAACGAGTTGAAGAAAGGAGCTCAGGGGCACTGTAATTCACAAACCTGCAGAGTTATAAATGACAACTATCGTCCAAAAATATACTGAAGTAAGGCTGCCAAGAGGACTTGAAAGCGGGGCAGAATTGCAGGAAACCGATTTCAGGAGGTAGACTGGAATTGCATTGAAAGCATAGGAAAAGAGGCAGAACGTCCACAATGATGCACTTGGCCAAAAAGGGCGTATGCGTTTTTTCCTGAATATATTCAGGAAAAAACGCATACGCCCTTTTTGGCCAACCAAGCAAGCTTGCAAAGGAAATCTGCACTACAATGAAGTCTCACTTCCCCCCGGTCAAAAGGGCCATCTGAAAAAAGTGTAAAATCCAGAAAGGCAGGACAGGCCATGGAGAACTGGGAGCCTTGTTATGCTGATGGGCGGGATGTAAATTGCCAACAGACACTCGGGAGAAGTGTATGGTGTTTCCTGAAACATCTAAAAAACAAAGCAACAGAGCCTAGGGCACTTCCACTTATGGTCCTATAGCTTAGGGAAATTAAAATCAAACAGATACAGCCACCCCAATGTTTGGGACGCCTCTGTTTACAAGAACCTCGTTTACCATACAAGTTCAATATCACAGAAAGTGAAAAATGGATAAAGAACTTGTGGTACTTACGTACAATGCAGTATCACTCAGCAGTGAAATCTATGTCATCAGGCCCGTAGCAGCACAATGAGTGGATTCAGGTACGATGATTCTAACTGAAATAAGTCACACAGAAAAAGAAACATCATAAGATATCAGTAATACACGGAATGTAAACTTGGCTACACAGGAACTGAATTACAGAACAGAACAGGGTCTCAAATTTAGAAAACCAACTTATGCTTGTTTAAGGGTAAAGGTGAGTTGGGGTTCTGCATAAAACCAGAGATTGAAATGAGCACAGATAAAGTTCCTTAAGCCAAATATGGAATAGACAAGAGCTACTCCTTGCTCAACGAAATGGACTCAACACCGCATATTAAACGCCTAAGAATGTACCTGACTCTTAAGTATCTTAAAACCTATGGATTGCTATGTCTCCGAAAGAGAATCAAGCATGTGTACAGGGACATAAACGCAGCAGTGATAGGATTGGAGAGGTTCGGTGAGCAAATGAAGACCCTTTGAAGTCATATTGCATGGTACCCATTCCACGGGTTTCAACTACCCAGGTTTAAGGTATTCTTCCTTCAGCTAAAACATGCATGTGGAACCTAGAGTATGATCAACCATGTGATCGGGAGACGTGTTCAAATATGTCTCAGTTTTCGTACCCTGGTACTCGGGTGCAACATTCCAGATGCTTTACTAACACTCTCCCGACTTGGAGAGTCAGTCCCTTTAACCTCCTGTTTGGCCCAGTTTGCAATTTCTGCGGAAGATGAACAGGAATAGCGAGAACCAATGAGAGACTAGCTGGAGGTGTCTGGACGGGCAAATTTAACTCTCATTTCCCACCAGGAAGAGGAAATAACCAAAGGCTCAGTGTGCCGTGCCGGAACCAGATTAGGGCCTGAAGCCATCCTGCGGTGTTGCGGCCAGCTCACAAGAAAACGAGTTGAAGAAAGGAGCTCAGGGGCACTGTAATTCACAAACCTGCAGAGTTATAAATAACAACTATCGTCCAAAAATATACTGAAGTAAGGCTGCCAAGAGGACTTGAAAGCGGGGCAGAATTGCAGGAAACCGATTTCAGGAGGTAGACTGGAATTGCATTGAAAGCATAGGAAAAGAGGCAGAACGTCCACAATGATGCACTTGGCCAAAAAGGGCGTATGCGTTTTTTCCTGAATATATTCAGGAAAAAACGCATACGCCCTTTTTGGCCAACCAAGCAAGCTTGCAAAGGAAATCTGCACTACAATGAAGTCTCACTTCCCCCCGGTCAAAAGGGCCATCTGAAAAAAGTGTAAAATCCAGAAAGGCAGGACAGGCCATGGAGAACTGGGAGCCTTGTTATGCTGATGGGCGGGATGTAAATTGCCAACAGACACTCGGGAGAAGTGTATGGTGTTTCCTGAAACATCTAAAAAACAAAGCAACAGAGCCTAGGGCACTTCCACTTATGGTCCTATAGCTTAGGGAAATTAAAATCAAAAAGATACAGCCACCCCAATGTTTGGGACGCCTCTGTTTACAAGAACCTCGTTTACCGTACAAGTTCAATATCACAGAAAGTGAAAAATGGATAAAGAACTTGTGGTACTTACGTACAATGCAGTATCACTCAGCAGTGAAATCTATGTCATCAGGCCCGTAGCAGCACAATGAGTGGATTCAGGTACGATGATTCTAACTGAAATAAGTCACACAGAAAAAGAAACATCATAAGATATCAGTAATACACGGAATGTAAACTTGGCTACACAGGAACTGAATTACAGAACAGAACAGGGTCTCAAATTTAGAAAACCAACTTATGCTTGTTTAAGGGTAAAGGTGAGTTGGGGTTCTGCATAAAACCAGAGATTGAAATGAGCACAGATAAAGTTCCTTAAGCCAAATATGGAATAGACAAGAGCTACTCCTTGCTCAACGAAATGGACTCAACACCGCATATTAAACGCCTAAGAATATACCTGACTCTTAAGTATCTTAAAACCTATGGATTGCTATGTCTCCGAAAGAGAATCAAGCATGTGTACAGGGACATAAACGCAGCAGTGATAGGATTGGAGAGGTTCGGTGAGCAAATGAAGACCCTTTGAAGTCATATTGCATGGTACCCATTCCACGGGTTTCAACTACCCAGGTTTAAGGTATTCTTCCTTCAGCTAAAACATGCATGTGGAACCTAGAGTATGATCAACCATGTGATCGGGAGACGTGTTCAAATATGTCTCAGTTTTCGTACCCTGGTACTCGGGTGCAACATTCCAGACGCTTTACTAAAACTCTCCCGACTTGGAGAGTCAGTCCCTTTAACCTCCTGTTTGGCCCAGTTTGCAATTTCTGCGGAAGATGAACAGGAATAGCGAGAACCAATGAGAGACTAGCTGGAGGTGTCTGGACGGGCAAATTTAACTCTCATTTCCCACCAGGAAGAGGAAATAACCAAAGGCTCAGCGTGCCGTGCCGGAACCAGATTAGGGCCTGAAGCCATCCTGCGGTGTTGCGGCCAGCTCACAAGAAAACGAGTTGAAGAAAGGAGCTCAGGGGCACTGTAATTCACAAACCTGCAGAGTTATAAATGACAACTATCGTCCAAAAATATACTGAAGTAAGGCTGCCAAGAGGACTTGAAAGTGGGGCAGAATTGCAGGAAACCGATTTCAGGAGGTAGACTGGAATGGCATTGAAAGCATAGGAAAAGAGGCAGAACGTCCACAATGATGCACTTGGCCAAAAAGGGCGTATGCGTTTTTTCCTGAATATATTCAGGAAAAAACGCATACGCCCTTTTTGGCCAACCAAGCAAGCTTGCAAAGGAAATCTGCACTACAATGAAGTCTCACTTCCCCCCGGTCAAAAGGGCCATCTGAAAAAAGTGTAAAATCCAGAAAGGCAGGACAGGCCATGGAGAACTGGGAGCCTTGTTATGCTGATGGGCGGGATGTAAATTGCCAACAGACACTCCGGAGAAGTGTATGGTGTTTCCTGAAACATCTAAAAAACAAAGCAACAGAGCCTAGGGCACTTCCACTTATGGTCCTATAGCTTAGGGAAATTAAAATCAAAAAGATACAGCCACCCCAATGTTTGGGACGCCTCTGTTTACAAGAACCTCGTTTACCGTACAAGTTCAATATCACAGAAAGTGAAAAATGGATAAAGAACTTGTGGTACTTACGTACAATGCAGTATCACTCAGCAGTGAAATCTATGTCATCAGGCCCGTAGCAGCACAATGAGTGGATTCAGGTACGATGATTCTAACTGAAATAAGTCACACAGAAAAAGAAACATCATAAGATATCAGTAATACACGGAATGTAAACTTGGCTACACAGGAACTGAATTACAGAAGAGACCAGGGTCTCAAATTTAGAAAACCAACTTATGCTTGTTTAAGGGTAAAGGTGAGTTGGGGTGCTGCATAAAACCAGAGATTGAAATGAGCACAGATAAAGTTCCTTAAGCCAAATATGGAATAGACAAGAGCTACTCCTTGCTCAACGAAATGGACTCAACACCGCATATTAAACGCCTAAGAATGTACCTGACTCTTAAGTATCTTAAAACCTATGGATTGCTATGTCTCCGAAAGAGAATCAAGCATGTGTACAGGGACATAAACGCAGCAGTGATAGGATTGGAGAGGTTCGGTGAGCAAATGAAGACCCTTTGAAGTCATATTGCATGGTACCCATTCCACGGGTTTCAACTACCCAGGTTTAAGGTATTCTTCCTTCAGCTAAAACATGCATGTGGAACCTAGAGTATGATCAACCATGTGATCGGGAGACGTGTTCAAATATGTCTCAGTTTTCGTACCCTGGTACTCGGGTGCAACATTCCAGACGCTTTACTAACACTCTCCCGACTTGGAGAGTCAGTCCCTTTAACCTCCTGTTTGGCCCAGTTTGCAATTTCTGCGGAAGATGAACAGGAATAGCGAGAACCAATGAGAGACTAGCTGGAGGTGTCTGGACGGGCAAATTTAACTCTCATTTCCCACCAGGAAGAGGAAATAACCAAAGGCTCAGCGTGCCGTGCCGGAACCAGATTAGTGCCTGAAGGCATCCTGCGGTGTTGCGGCCAGCTCACAAGAAAACGAGTTGAAGAAAGGAGCTCAGGGGCACTGTAATTCACAAACCTGCAGAGATATAAATGACAACTATCGTCCAAAAATATACTGAAGTAAGGCTGCCAAGAGGACTTGAAAGCGGGGCAGAATTGCAGGAAACCGATTTCAGGAGGTAGACTGCAATTGCATTGAAAGCATAGGAAAAGAGGCAGAACGTCCACAATGATGCACTTGGCCAAAAAGGGCGTATGCGTTTTTTCCTGAATATATTCAGGAAAAAACGCATACGCCCTTTTTGGCCAACCAAGCAAGCTTGCAAAGAAATCTGCACTACAATGAAGTCTCACTTCCCCCCGGTCAAAAGGGCCATCTGAAAAAAGTGTAAAATCCAGAAAGGCAGGACAGGCCATGGAGAACTGGGAGCCTTGTTATGCTGATGGGCGGGATGTCAATTGCCAACAGACACTCGGGAGAAGTGTATGGTGTTTCCTGAAACATCTAAAAAACAAAGCAACAGAGCCTAGGGCACTTCCACTTATGGTCCTATAGCTTAGGGAAATTAAAATCAAAAAGATACAGCCACCCCAATGTTTGGGACGCCTCTGTTTACAAGAACCTCGTTTACAGTACAAGTTCAATATCACAGAAAGTGAAAAATGGATAAAGAACTTGTGGTACTTACGTACAATGCAGTATCACTCAGCAGTGAAATCTATGTCATCAGACCCGTAGCAGCACAATGAGTGGATTCAGGTACGATGATTCTAACTGAAATAAGTCACACAGAAAAAGAAACATCATAAGATATCAGTAATACACGGAATGTAAACTTGGCTACACAGGAACTGAATTACAGAACAGAACAGGGTCTCAAATTTAGAAAACCAACTTATGCTTGTTTAAGGGTAAAGGTGAGTTGGGGTGCTGCATAAAACCAGAGATTGAAATGAGCACAGATAAAGTTCCTTAAGCCAAATATGGAATAGACAAGAGCTACTCCTTGCTCAACGAAATGGACTCAACACCCCATATTAAACGCCTAATAATGTACCTGACTCTTAAGTATCTTAAAACCTATGGATTGCTATGTCTCCGAAAGAGAATCAAGCATGTGTACAGGGACATAAACGCAGCAGTGATAGGATTGGAGAGGTTCAGTGAGCAAATGAAAACCCTTTGAATTCATATTGCATGGTACCCATTCCACGGGTTTCAACTACCCAGGTTTAAGGTATTCTTCCTTCAGGTAAAACATGCATGTGGAACGTAGAGTATAATCAACCATGTGATCGGGAGACGTGTTCAAATATGTCTCAGTTTTCGTACCCTGGTACTCGGGTGCAACATTCCAGACGCTTTACTAACACTCTCCCGACTTGGAGAGTCAGTCCCTTTAACCTCCTGTTTGGCCCAGTTTGCAATTTCTGCGGAAGATGAACAGGAATAGCGAGAACCAATGAGAGACTAGCTGGAGGTGTCTGGACGGGCAAATTTAACTCTCATTTCCCACCAGGAAGAGGAAATAACCAAAGGCTCAGCGTGCCGTGCCGGAACCAGATTAGGGCCTGAAGCCATCCTGCGGTGTTGCGGCCAGCTCACAAGAAAACGAGTTGAAGAAAGGAGCTCAGTGGCACTGTAATTCACAAACCTGCAGAGTTATAAATGACAACGATCGTCCAAAAATATACTGAAGTAAGGCTGCCAAGAGGACTTGAAAGCGGGGCAGAATTGCAGGAAACCGATTTCAGGAGGTAGACTGGAATTGCATTGAAAGCATAGGAAAAGAGGCAGAACGTCCACAATGATGCACTTGGCCAAAAAGGGCGTATGCGTTTTTTCCTGAATATATTCAGGAAAAAACGCATACGCCCTTTTTGGCCAACCAAGCAAGCTTGCAAAGGAAATCTGCACTACAATGAAGTCTCACTTCCCCCCGGTCAAAAGGGCCATCTGAAAAAAGTGTAAAATCCAGAAAGGCAGGACAGGCCATGGAGAACTGGGAGCCTTGTTATGCTGATGGGCGGGATGTAAACTGCCAACAGACACTCGGGAGAAGTGTATGGTGTTTCCTGAAACATCTAAAAAACAAAGCAACAGAGCCTAGGGCACTTCCACTTATGGTCCTATAGCTTAGGGAAATTAAAATCAAAAAGACACAGCCACCCCAATGTTTGGGACGCCTCTGTTTACAAGAACCTCGTTTACCGTACAAGTTCAATATCACAGAAAGTGAAAAATGGATAAAGAACTTGTGGTACTTACGTACAATGCAGTATCACTCAGCAGTGAAATCTATGTCATCAGGCCCGTAGCAGCACAATGAGTGGATTCAGGTACGATGATTCTAACTGAAATAAGTCACACAGAAAAAGAAACATCATAAGATATCAGTAATACACGGAATGTAAACTTGGCTACACAGGAACTGAATTACAGAACAGAACAGGGTCTCAAATTTAGAAAACCAACTTATGCTTGTTTAAGGGTAAAGGTGAGTTGGGGTGCTGCATAAAACCAGAGATTGAAATGAGCACAGATAAAGTTCCTTAAGCCAAATATGGAATAGACAAGAGCTACTCCTTGCTCAACGAAATGGACTCAACACCCCATATTAAACGCCTAATAATGTACCTGACTCTTAAGTATCTTAAAACCTATGGATTGCTATGTCTCCGAAAGAGAATCAAGCATGTGTACAGGGACATAAACGCAGCAGTGATAGGATTGGAGAGGTTCAGTGAGCAAATGAAAACCCTTTGAATTCATATTGCATGGTACCCATTCCACGGGTTTCAACTACCCAGGTTTAAGGTATTCTTCCTTCAGGTAAAACATGCATGTGGAACGTAGAGTATAATCAACCATGTGATCGGGAGACGTGTTCAAATATGTCTCAGTTTTCGTACCCTGGTACTCGGGTGCAACATTCCAGACGCTTTACTAACACTCTCCCGACTTGGAGAGTCAGTCCCTTTAACCTCCTGTTTGGCCCAGTTTGCAATTTCTGCGGAAGATGAACAGGAATAGCGAGAACCAATGAGAGACTAGCTGGAGGTGTCTGGACGGGCAAATTTAACTCTCATTTCCCACCAGGAAGAGGAAATAACCAAAGGCTCAGCGTGCCGTGCCGGAACCAGATTAGGGCCTGAAGCCATCCTGCGGTGTTGCGGCCAGCTCACAAGAAAACGAGTTGAAGAAAGGAGCTCAGTGGCACTGTAATTCACAAACCTGCAGAGTTATAAATGACAACGATCGTCCAAAAATATACTGAAGTAAGGCTGCCAAGAGGACTTGAAAGCGGGGCAGAATTGCAGGAAACCGATTTCAGGAGGTAGACTGGAATTGCATTGAAAGCATAGGAAAAGAGGCAGAACGTCCACAATGATGCACTTGGCCAAAAAGGGCGTATGCGTTTTTTCCTGAATATATTCAGGAAAAAACGCATACGCCCTTTTTGGCCAACCAAGCAAGCTTGCAAAGGAAATCTGCACTACAATGAAGTCTCACTTCCCCCCGGTCAAAAGGGCCATCTGAAAAAAGTGTAAAATCCAGAAAGGCAGGACAGGCCATGGAGAACTGGGAGCCTTGTTATGCTGATGGGCGGGATGTAAACTGCCAACAGACACTCGGGAGAAGTGTATGGTGTTTCCTGAAACATCTAAAAAACAAAGCAACAGAGCCTAGGGCACTTCCACTTATGGTCCTATAGCTTAGGGAAATTAAAATCAAAAAGACACAGCCACCCCAATGTTTGGGACGCCTCTGTTTACAAGAACCTCGTTTACCGTACAAGTTCAATATCACAGAAAGTGAAAAATGGATAAAGAACTTGTGGTACTTACGTACAATGCAGTATCACTCAGCAGTGAAATCTATGTCATCAGGCCCGTAGCAGCACAATGAGTGGATTCAGGTACGATGATTCTAACTGAAATAAGTCACACAGAAAAAGAAACATCATAAGATATCAGTAATACACGGAATGTAAACTTGGCTACACAGGAACTGAATTACAGAACAGAACAGGGTCTCAAATTTAGAAAACCAACTTATGCTTGTTTAAGGGTAAAGGTGAGTTGGGGTGCTGCATAAAACCAGAGATTGAAATGAGCACAGATAAAGTTCCTTAAGCCAAATATGGAATAGACAAGAGCTACTCCTTGCTCAACGAAATGGACTCAACACCGCATATTAAACGCCTAAGAATGTACCTGACTCTTAAGTAACTTAAAACCTATGGATTGCTATGTCTCCGAAAGAGAATCAAGCATGTGTACAGGGACATAAACGCAGCAGTGATAGGATTGGAGAGGTTCGGTGAGCAAATGAAGACCCTTTGAAGTCATATTGCATGGTACCCATTCCACGGGTTTCAACTACCCAGGTTTAAGGTATTCTTCCTTCAGCTAAAACATGCATGTGGAACCTAGAGTATGATCAACCATGTGATCGGGAGACGTGTTCAAATATGTCTCAGTTTTCGTACCCTGGTACTCGGGTGCAACATTCCAGATGCTTTACTAACACTCTCCCGACTTGGAGAGTCAGTCCCTTTAACCTCCTGTTTGGCCCAGTTTGCAATTTCTGCGGAAGATGAACAGGAATAGCGAGAACCAATGAGAGACTAGCTGGAGGTGTCTGGATGGGCAAATTTAACTCTCATTTCCCACCGGGAAGAGGAAATAAGCAAAGGCTCAGCGTGCCGTGCCGGAACCAGATTAGGGCCTGAAGCAATCCTGCGGTGTTGCGGCCAGCTCACAAGAAAGCGAGTTGAAGAAAGGAGCTCAGGGGCACTGTAATTCACAAACCTGCAGAGTTATAAATGACAGCTATCGTCCAAAAATATACTGAAGTAAGGCTGCCAAGAAGACTTGAAAGCGGGGCAGACTTGCAGGAAAACCGATTTCAGGAGGTAGACTGCAATTGCATTGAAAGCATAGGAAAAGAGGCAGAACGTCCACAATGATGCACTTGCCCAAAAAGGGCGTATGCGTTTTTTTCTGAATATATTCAGGAAAAAACGCATACGCCCTTTTTGGCCAACCAAGCAAGCTTGAAAAGGAAATCTGCACTACAATGAAGTCTCACTTCCCCCCGGTCAAAAGGGCCATCTGAAAAAAGTGTAAAATCCAGAAAGGCAGGACAGGCCATGGAGAACTGGGAGCCTTGTTATGCTGATGGGCGGGATGTAAATTGCCAACAGACACTCGGGAGAAGTGTATGGTGTTTCCTGAAACATCTAAAAAACAAAGCAACAGAGCCTAGGGCACTTCCACTTATGGTCCTATAGCTTAGGGAAATTAAAATCAAACAGATACAGCCACCCCAATGTTTGGGACGCCTCTGTTTACAAGAACCTCGTTTACCATACAAGTTCAATATCACAGAAAGTGAAAAATGGATAAAGAACTTGTGGTACTTACGTACAATGCAGTATCACTCAGCAGTGAAATCTATGTCATCAGGCCCGTAGCAGCACAATGAGTGGATTCAGGTACGATGATTCTAACTGAAATAAGTCACACAGAAAAAGAAACATCATAAGATATCAGTAATACACGGAATGTAAACTTGGCTACACAGGAACTGAATTACAGAACAGAACAGGGTCTCAAATTTAGAAAACCAACTTATGCTTGTTTAAGGGTAAAGGTGAGTTGGGGTTCTGCATAAAACCAGAGATTGAAATGAGCACAGATAAAGTTCCTTAAGCCAAATATGGAATAGACAAGAGCTACTCCTTGCTCAACGAAATGGACTCAACACCGCATATTAAACGCCTAAGAATGTACCTGACTCTTAAGTATCTTAAAACCTATGGATTGCTATGTCTCCGAAAGAGAATCAAGCATGTGTACAGGGACATAAACGCAGCAGTGATAGGATTGGAGAGGTTCGGTGAGCAAATGAAGACCCTTTGAAGTCATATTGCATGGTACCCATTCCACGGGTTTCAACTACCCAGGTTTAAGGTATTCTTCCTTCAGCTAAAACATGCATGTGGAACCTAGAGTATGATCAACCATGTGATCGGGAGACGTGTTCAAATATGTCTCAGTTTTCGTACCCTGGTACTCGGGTGCAACATTCCAGATGCTTTACTAACACTCTCCCGACTTGGAGAGTCAGTCCCTTTAACCTCCTGTTTGGCCCAGTTTGCAATTTCTGCGGAAGATGAACAGGAATAGCGAGAACCAATGAGAGACTAGCTGGAGGTGTCTGGACGGGCAAATTTAACTCTCATTTCCCACCAGGAAGAGGAAATAACCAAAGGCTCAGTGTGCCGTGCCGGAACCAGATTAGGGCCTGAAGCCATCCTGCGGTGTTGCGGCCAGCTCACAAGAAAACGAGTTGAAGAAAGGAGCTCAGGGGCACTGTAATTCACAAACCTGCAGAGTTATAAATAACAACTATCGTCCAAAAATATACTGAAGTAAGGCTGCCAAGAGGACTTGAAAGCGGGGCAGAATTGCAGGAAACCGATTTCAGGAGGTAGACTGGAATTGCATTGAAAGCATAGGAAAAGAGGCAGAACGTCCACAATGATGCACTTGGCCAAAAAGGGCGTATGCGTTTTTTCCTGAATATATTCAGGAAAAAACGCATACGCCCTTTTTGGCCAACCAAGCAAGCTTGCAAAGGAAATCTGCACTACAATGAAGTCTCACTTCCCCCCGGTCAAAAGGGCCATCTGAAAAAAGTGTAAAATCCAGAAAGGCAGGACAGGCCATGGAGAACTGGGAGCCTTGTTATGCTGATGGGCGGGATGTAAATTGCCAACAGACACTCGGGAGAAGTGTATGGTGTTTCCTGAAACATCTAAAAAACAAAGCAACAGAGCCTAGGGCACTTCCACTTATGGTCCTATAGCTTAGGGAAATTAAAATCAAAAAGATACAGCCACCCCAATGTTTGGGACGCCTCTGTTTACAAGAACCTCGTTTACCGTACAAGTTCAATATCACAGAAAGTGAAAAATGGATAAAGAACTTGTGGTACTTACGTACAATGCAGTATCACTCAGCAGTGAAATCTATGTCATCAGGCCCGTAGCAGCACAATGAGTGGATTCAGGTACGATGATTCTAACTGAAATAAGTCACACAGAAAAAGAAACATCATAAGATATCAGTAATACACGGAATGTAAACTTGGCTACACAGGAACTGAATTACAGAACAGAACAGGGTCTCAAATTTAGAAAACCAACTTATGCTTGTTTAAGGGTAAAGGTGAGTTGGGGTTCTGCATAAAACCAGAGATTGAAATGAGCACAGATAAAGTTCCTTAAGCCAAATATGGAATAGACAAGAGCTACTCCTTGCTCAACGAAATGGACTCAACACCGCATATTAAACGCCTAAGAATATACCTGACTCTTAAGTATCTTAAAACCTATGGATTGCTATGTCTCCGAAAGAGAATCAAGCATGTGTACAGGGACATAAACGCAGCAGTGATAGGATTGGAGAGGTTCGGTGAGCAAATGAAGACCCTTTGAAGTCATATTGCATGGTACCCATTCCACGGGTTTCAACTACCCAGGTTTAAGGTATTCTTCCTTCAGCTAAAACATGCATGTGGAACCTAGAGTATGATCAACCATGTGATCGGGAGACGTGTTCAAATATGTCTCAGTTTTCGTACCCTGGTACTCGGGTGCAACATTCCAGACGCTTTACTAAAACTCTCCCGACTTGGAGAGTCAGTCCCTTTAACCTCCTGTTTGGCCCAGTTTGCAATTTCTGCGGAAGATGAACAGGAATAGCGAGAACCAATGAGAGACTAGCTGGAGGTGTCTGGACGGGCAAATTTAACTCTCATTTCCCACCAGGAAGAGGAAATAACCAAAGGCTCAGCGTGCCGTGCCGGAACCAGATTAGGGCCTGAAGCCATCCTGCGGTGTTGCGGCCAGCTCACAAGAAAACGAGTTGAAGAAAGGAGCTCAGGGGCACTGTAATTCACAAACCTGCAGAGTTATAAATGACAACTATCGTCCAAAAATATACTGAAGTAAGGCTGCCAAGAGGACTTGAAAGTGGGGCAGAATTGCAGGAAACCGATTTCAGGAGGTAGACTGGAATGGCATTGAAAGCATAGGAAAAGAGGCAGAACGTCCACAATGATGCACTTGGCCAAAAAGGGCGTATGCGTTTTTTCCTGAATATATTCAGGAAAAAACGCATACGCCCTTTTTGGCCAACCAAGCAAGCTTGCAAAGGAAATCTGCACTACAATGAAGTCTCACTTCCCCCCGGTCAAAAGGGCCATCTGAAAAAAGTGTAAAATCCAGAAAGGCAGGACAGGCCATGGAGAACTGGGAGCCTTGTTATGCTGATGGGCGGGATGTAAATTGCCAACAGACACTCCGGAGAAGTGTATGGTGTTTCCTGAAACATCTAAAAAACAAAGCAACAGAGCCTAGGGCACTTCCACTTATGGTCCTATAGCTTAGGGAAATTAAAATCAAAAAGATACAGCCACCCCAATGTTTGGGACGCCTCTGTTTACAAGAACCTCGTTTACCGTACAAGTTCAATATCACAGAAAGTGAAAAATGGATAAAGAACTTGTGGTACTTACGTACAATGCAGTATCACTCAGCAGTGAAATCTATGTCATCAGGCCCGTAGCAGCACAATGAGTGGATTCAGGTACGATGATTCTAACTGAAATAAGTCACACAGAAAAAGAAACATCATAAGATATCAGTAATACACGGAATGTAAACTTGGCTACACAGGAACTGAATTACAGAAGAGACCAGGGTCTCAAATTTAGAAAACCAACTTATGCTTGTTTAAGGGTAAAGGTGAGTTGGGGTGCTGCATAAAACCAGAGATTGAAATGAGCACAGATAAAGTTCCTTAAGCCAAATATGGAATAGACAAGAGCTACTCCTTGCTCAACGAAATGGACTCAACACCGCATATTAAACGCCTAAGAATGTACCTGACTCTTAAGTATCTTAAAACCTATGGATTGCTATGTCTCCGAAAGAGAATCAAGCATGTGTACAGGGACATAAACGCAGCAGTGATAGGATTGGAGAGGTTCGGTGAGCAAATGAAGACCCTTTGAAGTCATATTGCATGGTACCCATTCCACGGGTTTCAACTACCCAGGTTTAAGGTATTCTTCCTTCAGCTAAAACATGCATGTGGAACCTAGAGTATGATCAACCATGTGATCGGGAGACGTGTTCAAATATGTCTCAGTTTTCGTACCCTGGTACTCGGGTGCAACATTCCAGACGCTTTACTAACACTCTCCCGACTTGGAGAGTCAGTCCCTTTAACCTCCTGTTTGGCCCAGTTTGCAATTTCTGCGGAAGATGAACAGGAATAGCGAGAACCAATGAGAGACTAGCTGGAGGTGTCTGGACGGGCAAATTTAACTCTCATTTCCCACCAGGAAGAGGAAATAACCAAAGGCTCAGCGTGCCGTGCCGGAACCAGATTAGTGCCTGAAGGCATCCTGCGGTGTTGCGGCCAGCTCACAAGAAAACGAGTTGAAGAAAGGAGCTCAGGGGCACTGTAATTCACAAACCTGCAGAGATATAAATGACAACTATCGTCCAAAAATATACTGAAGTAAGGCTGCCAAGAGGACTTGAAAGCGGGGCAGAATTGCAGGAAACCGATTTCAGGAGGTAGACTGCAATTGCATTGAAAGCATAGGAAAAGAGGCAGAACGTCCACAATGATGCACTTGGCCAAAAAGGGCGTATGCGTTTTTTCCTGAATATATTCAGGAAAAAACGCATACGCCCTTTTTGGCCAACCAAGCAAGCTTGCAAAGAAATCTGCACTACAATGAAGTCTCACTTCCCCCCGGTCAAAAGGGCCATCTGAAAAAAGTGTAAAATCCAGAAAGGCAGGACAGGCCATGGAGAACTGGGAGCCTTGTTATGCTGATGGGCGGGATGTCAATTGCCAACAGACACTCGGGAGAAGTGTATGGTGTTTCCTGAAACATCTAAAAAACAAAGCAACAGAGCCTAGGGCACTTCCACTTATGGTCCTATAGCTTAGGGAAATTAAAATCAAAAAGATACAGCCACCCCAATGTTTGGGACGCCTCTGTTTACAAGAACCTCGTTTACAGTACAAGTTCAATATCACAGAAAGTGAAAAATGGATAAAGAACTTGTGGTACTTACGTACAATGCAGTATCACTCAGCAGTGAAATCTATGTCATCAGACCCGTAGCAGCACAATGAGTGGATTCAGGTACGATGATTCTAACTGAAATAAGTCACACAGAAAAAGAAACATCATAAGATATCAGTAATACACGGAATGTAAACTTGGCTACACAGGAACTGAATTACAGAACAGAACAGGGTCTCAAATTTAGAAAACCAACTTATGCTTGTTTAAGGGTAAAGGTGAGTTGGGGTGCTGCATAAAACCAGAGATTGAAATGAGCACAGATAAAGTTCCTTAAGCCAAATATGGAATAGACAAGAGCTACTCCTTGCTCAACGAAATGGACTCAACACCCCATATTAAACGCCTAATAATGTACCTGACTCTTAAGTATCTTAAAACCTATGGATTGCTATGTCTCCGAAAGAGAATCAAGCATGTGTACAGGGACATAAACGCAGCAGTGATAGGATTGGAGAGGTTCAGTGAGCAAATGAAAACCCTTTGAATTCATATTGCATGGTACCCATTCCACGGGTTTCAACTACCCAGGTTTAAGGTATTCTTCCTTCAGGTAAAACATGCATGTGGAACGTAGAGTATAATCAACCATGTGATCGGGAGACGTGTTCAAATATGTCTCAGTTTTCGTACCCTGGTACTCGGGTGCAACATTCCAGACGCTTTACTAACACTCTCCCGACTTGGAGAGTCAGTCCCTTTAACCTCCTGTTTGGCCCAGTTTGCAATTTCTGCGGAAGATGAACAGGAATAGCGAGAACCAATGAGAGACTAGCTGGAGGTGTCTGGACGGGCAAATTTAACTCTCATTTCCCACCAGGAAGAGGAAATAACCAAAGGCTCAGCGTGCCGTGCCGGAACCAGATTAGGGCCTGAAGCCATCCTGCGGTGTTGCGGCCAGCTCACAAGAAAACGAGTTGAAGAAAGGAGCTCAGTGGCACTGTAATTCACAAACCTGCAGAGTTATAAATGACAACGATCGTCCAAAAATATACTGAAGTAAGGCTGCCAAGAGGACTTGAAAGCGGGGCAGAATTGCAGGAAACCGATTTCAGGAGGTAGACTGGAATTGCATTGAAAGCATAGGAAAAGAGGCAGAACGTCCACAATGATGCACTTGGCCAAAAAGGGCGTATGCGTTTTTTCCTGAATATATTCAGGAAAAAACGCATACGCCCTTTTTGGCCAACCAAGCAAGCTTGCAAAGGAAATCTGCACTACAATGAAGTCTCACTTCCCCCCGGTCAAAAGGGCCATCTGAAAAAAGTGTAAAATCCAGAAAGGCAGGACAGGCCATGGAGAACTGGGAGCCTTGTTATGCTGATGGGCGGGATGTAAACTGCCAACAGACACTCGGGAGAAGTGTATGGTGTTTCCTGAAACATCTAAAAAACAAAGCAACAGAGCCTAGGGCACTTCCACTTATGGTCCTATAGCTTAGGGAAATTAAAATCAAAAAGACACAGCCACCCCAATGTTTGGGACGCCTCTGTTTACAAGAACCTCGTTTACCGTACAAGTTCAATATCACAGAAAGTGAAAAATGGATAAAGAACTTGTGGTACTTACGTACAATGCAGTATCACTCAGCAGTGAAATCTATGTCATCAGGCCCGTAGCAGCACAATGAGTGGATTCAGGTACGATGATTCTAACTGAAATAAGTCACACAGAAAAAGAAACATCATAAGATATCAGTAATACACGGAATGTAAACTTGGCTACACAGGAACTGAATTACAGAACAGAACAGGGTCTCAAATTTAGAAAACCAACTTATGCTTGTTTAAGGGTAAAGGTGAGTTGGGGTGCTGCATAAAACCAGAGATTGAAATGAGCACAGATAAAGTTCCTTAAGCCAAATATGGAATAGACAAGAGCTACTCCTTGCTCAACGAAATGGACTCAACACCGCATATTAAACGCCTAATAATGTACCTGACTCTTAAGTATCTTAAAACCTATGGATTGCTATGTCTCCGAAAGAGAATCAAGCATGTGTACAGGGACATAAACGCAGCAGTGATAGGATTGGAGAGGTTCAGTGAGCAAATGAAAACCCTTTGAATTCATATTGCATGGTACCCATTCCACGGGTTTCAACTACCCAGGTTTAAGGTATTCTTCCTTCAGGTAAAACATGCATGTGGAACGTAGAGTATAATCAACCATGTGATCGGGAGACGTGTTCAAATATGTCTCAGTTTTCGTACCCTGGTACTCGGGTGCAACATTCCAGACGCTTTACTAACACTCTCCCGACTTGGAGAGTCAGTCCCTTTAACCTCCTGTTTGGCCCAGTTTGCAATTTCTGCGGAAGATGAACAGGAATAGCGAGAACCAATGAGAGACTAGCTGGAGGTGTCTGGACGGGCAAATTTAACTCTCATTTCCCACCAGGAAGAGGAAATAACCAAAGGCTCAGCGTGCCGTGCCGGAACCAGATTAGGGCCTGAAGCCATCCTGCGGT